>NC_057796.1:464418421-464426370 GCF_018294505.1 Triticum aestivum
GGGGGTGCCTGCTTGGAGGAGGGGGCAAGGCGGCGGGGCTCCGGCGGAGTCCGAGCTGGACACGGCGGTGGCGGCGTACGCGCGGAGGAGACGCGGCGGGATGGGCCGGCCGCTCGGCTGGGCCTCGGCCCGGTCGGGCGCGACGCGTTTTTTTTAAACATTCCGCCGAAAAATTCATAGAAAAATAAATAAAAATCCAAAAAATATAAAACAAATTTTCCACGTCTAGTTAAAATAATTAGAACAGGGTGAACATTGTTTTGACACAAAAATGAAGTTTTGAAAACATGCAATTTTTTAATGCAATTAAAATTTGCAAATAAAATCCAAATAAACTCCAATATATGATTTTAATATTTTTCCTCCAATATTTCAATTGTTTTGGAGAAGTCATATTTTCTCCTCTCATTTATTTTTAAAATGAAATATTTTTTCGGAGAGAAAATAATTAAAACCAAAATCCTCGTTTTATTATTTGATAAAAAAATCAAATGAAAAATCGAGAAAATCCCCAACTCTCTCCGAGGGTCCTTGAGTTGCTTAGGATTTATCGAGGATTTGTCAAAATGCAAGAAAATATGCTATGCATTGTATGATCTATGTATAACATTCCAAATTGAAAATTTGGGATGTTACAAACCTACCCCCCTTAAGATGAATCTCGCCCTCGAGATTCGGGTTGGCTAGAAAACAGGTGAGAGTGGTCCTTCCGTAGATCTTCCTCCCGCTCCCAGGTGGCTTCATCTTCCGTGTGGTGACTCCACTGGACTTTGCAAAACTTGATAACCTTACTGCGGGTGACTCGGCTGGCATACTCGAGAATCTTAACTGGTTTCTCCTCATAGGTCAAATCACTTTCCAGCTGAATCGCTTCCAGTGGCACAGTATCTCTCAGTGGTATCTCAGCCATCTCTGCGTGGCACTTCTTCAACTGTGAAACGTGGAATACATCATGCACTCCAGACAATCCTTCAGGCAATTCCAGCTTGTAGGCAACTTCTCCCATACGTTCCAAAACTCGGTATGGTCCGATAAAACGGGGCGCTAACTTTCCCTTAACTCCAAAGCGCTTCACTCCTCGAAGTGGTGATACTCGAAGATACACTCTGTCTCCGACTTCGTGGACTGTCTCCTTTCGTTTAGAATCAGCATAACTCTTCTGCCTAGACTGGGCTACCTTGAGCCTGTCGCGAATCAACCTCACTTTCTGTTCAGACTCCTTAATCAAATCTGGTCCAAACAACTGACGGTCTCCAACCTCGTCCCATAACAACGGTGTTCTACACCTCCTTCCGTACAAAGCTTCGAAAGGGGCCATCTTCAAACTGGTTTGATAACTGTTGTTGTAAGAAAACTCTGCATATGGCAAATTGTCGTCCCAACTAGATCCATAATCTAGCGCACAAGCTCTTAGCATATCTTCCAAAATCTGATTGACTCTCTCGGTCTGTCCATCTGTCTGTGGGTGAAAGGCTGTACTAAACTCTAGCCTGGTTCCCAAGGTTTCATGTAACTGATTCCAAAACTTCGAGGTAAACTGGGTTCCTCTGTCTGATACAATGGTCCTCGGAACTCCATGCAAACATACTATCCTGGTCATGTATATCTTCGCCAACTTAGCACTGGTGTAAGTGGTCTTCACTGGAATGAAATGAGCCACTTTTGTCAAACGGTCGACTACAACCCATATTGAGTCATAGCCTGAACGAGTCCTTGGCAATCCGGTGATAAAATCCATGCCTATTTTATCCCACTTCCATTCGGGTATTGGCAATGGTTGTAGCAATCCTGCTGGCTTCTGATGCTCTGCCTTCACTCGCTGACATACATCACAAACTGCTACATATTCTGCAATATCCTTCTTCATTCCTGTCCACCAGAAAGTATTTTTCAGATCCAAATACATCTTGGTATTCCCTGGGTGGATCGAATACGGTGAATCATGGGCCTCTTGCAAAATCAACTTCCTGATCTCCGGATCATTTGGCACATAAACGCGGTCCTCAAACCATAAGGTATCGTGCTCATCCTCACGAAATCCCTTAGCTTTTCCTTTGCTCATCTTCTCCTTTATCTCGTCAATCTCCTTATCTGTCTTCTAGGCTTCTCTGATCCTTTCCATCAAGGTAGACTGAATCTCCAGTGTCGCCAGATAGCCTCTTGGGACTATCTCCAAACATAGCTCGCGAAGGTCCTCTGCTAACTCCTGAGGTAACTCTCCAGTCATGAGGGTGTTGACATGACTCTTGCGGCTCAACGCGTCTGCTACTACGTTAGCCTTTCCTGGGTGATAATGCAATCTCATATCATAGTCCTTAATGAGCTCCAACCATCTCCTCTGTCGGAGATTTAACTCCTTCTGCGTGAAAATATACTTCAAACTCTTGTGATCCGTATACACCTCACAATGGTTTCCGATGAGAAAATGTCTCCATGTCTTCAACACATGCACCACGGCTGCTAACTCCAAATCATGCGTGGCATAGTTCTTCTCATGGGGTTTAAGTTGTCGTGAAGCATATGACACAACTCTTCCTTCTGCATAAGCACTGCTCCAAGTCCTCGACGAGAAGCGTCGCAATAAACTTCATAATCCGTGCGTTGATCTGGCAGAATCAACACTGGTGATGTAACCAATCGTTTCTTCAACTCTTGGAAACTAGCTTCACATTCCTCAGTCCAATTGAATTTGGTGTCCTTCTTCAATAGCTCAGTCATGGGCTTAGCAATCTTCGAGAAATTCTCGATGAACCTCCGGTAGTATCCTGCAAGTCCAAGAAAACTCCGGATCTCTCCAACTGACGTGGGTGATTCCCAACTTGTCACTGTGTCGACTTTGGCAAGGTCTACTGCTACTCCTTCTCCAGAAATAACATGCCCGAGGAATCCAACTTCCTTCAGCCAAAATTCACATTTGCTGAACTTGGCATATAACTGATGTTCTCTGAGCTTCTCAAGTACCAATCGCAAATGCTCCTCATGCTCTTCCTCATTCTTGGAAAAGACTAAAATATCGTCAATGAACACCACGACGAACTTATCCAAAAACTCCATAAACACTTTGTTCATCAGGTTCATGAAATAGGCAGGTGCGTTAGTCAGTCCGAATGACATAACGGTATACTCATACAGTCCATACCTGGTGGTAAAAGCCGTCTTAGGTATATCCTGCTCTCGAATCTTTAACTGATGGTATCCTGATCGTAGATCGATCTTGGAAAATACTTTAGCTCCTTGTAGGCGGTCAAACAAATCATTGATCATCGGCAGTGGGTACTTGTTCTTGATGGTCACTTCATTCAATTCACGGTAATCAACAACCATCCTCAACCATCCATCTTTCTTCTCCACTAGAAGTACTGGTGATCCCCAAGGTGACGAACTTGGGCGAATATAGCCTTTATCCAGTAACTCCTTGATCTGCTTCTTAATTTCCTCCAAATCTTTTGCGGGCATCCTGTACGGTCTCTTAGATATTGGCCCTGTGCCTAGCACAAGTTCAATCAAAAACTCAATGTCTCTATCTGGTGGCATGCCTGGCAACTCCTCTGGAAATACATCCGGGTAATCCTTCACCACTGGTACTTCCTCCTGTACAACTCCTGATAAGGAATTCACTTGAGTCCTCTTCGGCATATGCCGGGATACATACTTGATCCTTTTCCCTTCTGGGGTGGTAAGCAAAATCGACTTACTGGCGCAATCGATGTTTCCTCCATACATCGATAGCCAATCCATTCCCAAAATCACATCCAAACCTTGCGACTCCAAAATTATTAGGTCTGAGGGGAAAACATGCCTACCAATGGCCAATGGCATCTGAAAACATCCTTGGCTTGCCATATACTCTGCTCCTGGCGAGGTTACTAACATAGGTGTTCTGAGAACTTTGGTGGGCAACTTAAACTTATCCACAAATCCCCTTGATATGTATGAATGCGATGCACCAGTATCGAAAAGAATGATTGCAGTAAATGACTTAACCAAAAACTTACCTATTACTGCATCAGGCTGTGCTTCAACCTCCTCCACGCTCACGTGGTTCACATGTCCTTTGCTGAACGGGTTCGGCTTCTTCCCAGAGCTTCCATTGCCATTTCCATTCTGGGCTTCAGGACATTCATTGGCATAATGTCCAGTCTTCTGGCACTTAAAGCAAGTGACTTGGCTCAGGTCCCTCTTGGCTGGGGTAGATGGGTTGGTGCGGTTCTGTCTGTTGCTTCCTCCATTCCCATTACCATTCTTGGAGCCATTATGGTTGTGCGAACTACCTCCTCCATGGGTATGCTGAAATTGTCCTCCCGGTTTCGGGGCAAATCGTGGCTTCTGCTGAGCTCCAGAGTTATACTTCCCTTGTCCATACTTCCTCTTACGGTTTTCAATCTGCTGCTGCTTCCCTTCAATCATGAGAGCTCTATCTACCAACTCCTGGTAGTTGTTGAAAGTTGCTACCATTAGCTGCATACTCAGTTCATCATTCAGTCCTTCCAAAAACTTCTCCTGCTTGGCTGCATCTGTAGCAACGTCATCTGGTGCATAACGTGCTAACTTACTGAAATCCTCCACATACTGGCCTACGGTGCGTCCTCCTTGGCGTAGGTTGCGAAACTCACGCTTCTTCATAGCCATAGCTCCTGCTGAAACATGAGCTGTACGGAAAGCTTGCTGAAACTGGTCCCATGTGACAGTGTCAATAGGGTGTGTGGCGGTGTAATTCTCCCACCATGATGCTGCGGGTCCATCAAGTTGATGTGCGGCAAAAACGCACTCTTTCCGCATCTGTGCATCCTGCAGTGGTCAACTCCCTTCCAACTTTGCGGAGCCAATCATCTGCAACAATCGGCTCGGTGCTACTGGAAAACACCGGCGGGTTTAGCCTCAAGAAACGGGCTAAGTGATCAACAGGTGGTGGTGGCGGTGGGTTGTTGTTGTTGTTGTTGCCTTGGTTCTGCACTAACACTTGCATCAGGGCATTCTGTTGCTGAATCAACTGGGTGATCTCCGGTGGGAAAACAAATCCGGTGTCGCGTCTCAGAGGCATCTGATGGGTTAGAAAAGATGAGAGTTAAGAATGGAATGAGGTCTAGAGAGAAAACACTACCCATATGCTCATGAGACAAATACAATCAATATCACTCAATCAATTCAAACAAGCATACAATCGATCTAGCTAGCGTTACAAAGTGCTCGAACTATACTATTAAATGGGGGAAAACTACTACTGATATGGTGGTATGCTAGAAATTCTAATCAGTTGAAGACTCCATGATGTCTGCTCCAGCTTCATCAACAAAGTCATCTTCACTTGGTTCCGAGTCGGTGTCGTCGATGATGATGTAGTTATCCGGGCAAGTGCATTCGTCATCTTTTGCTTTTGGCACTGGATTTCCCATGAATACTCCAATCTTCTTCTCCAGGTCGTCATTCTTCCCTACTAGTGCGACGATTTCCTCCATATAATCCTCGCATGTAGCCTTGAGTTCTTCCTCCAGCTCCTTGATCTTCGTCAATGCCTTCTTCAGTTCTTCTTTATCTGAGCACATCTGGTTCTCCTGGCGACGAATGTGTTGGTTTTGCTCCTGGATGAAAGCTTCAATTGATCCATCCTTCTTGGTTCTTATCATCTCCCATTGCTCGTCTCGGCGTCCACAAATCTGATAAATAGTATCCTTAAGCTCCCTGTGGTAGACTTCTCCAATGCGTCCCATAGCGATGTGAGCGGCCATGCTCTTCCCTAAACTCCAGGTTGGTGCTTCGAAAACCAATCTTACGGGTTCAGTAACTGGCACAAACGTCCTTCCTGGGATGTGAACTTGAATCTTCCAGCTCTCCTCTTCGGGTAATGTGGCGTTGTAGGTTCCGGTGATGCTTGGTATTCCTATGTTCAAGTACTTAGTGACTTCCTTCAAGTGTCGTCCAAAAGGCGTGTCTTCATCTGGTTGCATGAACTTGCTCCTTGTATTCGCCATTCCTAAAAGAGTAGAAAGTGGAGAGGGGTCAGAAATGAGAAGAGAGAAGCTTTCTAGGGCTTAAGCTTAGTGGTCGTGTCCTACAGTCAGCGTGTGCTCTGATGCCACCTTTGTAGCGACCAGACCTCAAATAGTCTGTGCTGCTGTGCACCAGTGTCATCCCTGGATCAGTAATGCTAACACGCACAGTACAAATGGAGGATTTATAATAGAGTAGCAATCACACACTTATTACAACGAATATCTCCAAAGAGAATAAGCATGATAAATATGGCTTAAGGCCATCTAAAAACGATAACTGCGGAAGACTTGGAAGATAAGTGAGTCCATCAAATCCAGCGGCATCACTGAGTATAAGACCACGACCTAAGGCACCTTACTCGTCGTCTGAAAAGTCTGCAACATGAAACGTTGCAGCCCGAAAAACGGGTCAGCACATGGAATATGCTGGCAAAGTAACACATAGAGAAATATGAACATGATAAAGCTATACTACATGCATATATGGCTGGTGGAAAGCTCTATGGTTAAAGTTTTTGCGAAAAGCCAATTTTTCCCTACTACAAAGGAATAAATTTTATTTAACTATCATGGTGGTTGTTGAACATTGAGATGGTTGACAGCATCTCAATCCCAATTAAGTGTCATCATTAACCCAACAAAATTAATTAAAAGTAACATGGTGATGAGATTCACATGATAATCCAAGTACTAGATAATCAGGTTGTCCATAACCGGGGACACGGCTAACCATGATTAGTTTGTACACTCTGCAGAGGTTTGCGCACTTTTCCCCACAAGACTCGATCTCCTCCGTTGGATTACTCGCACTACATGGTGTTTGAGTAACGGATGACCGAGACACAGTCTTTCAGAAGTGTTTGCACCTTACGTATGGGTAGACAGTTACACCTACTTTCCCCTACATCTGCTAGTCTACCACTGTAAGAGTTCACACAACTTAGTCAACTAGGCTAGAGCCCATAATAGCTTGTGGCTGCACACGGAAGTTTCTAGCATGAATAATCTTATGATCCCTTTGAGCCTGGGTGGCGGTCCAAAAAAAAACAGGCAATCCTGGAATACCCAGGTACCTCAATCCACCCAGATGTGAGTTTTAGTTGCCACCTTAAGTAAACCATTATTAAACAATCTCACATCTGTCATGGAAATCTCTCAAACCCAATCCACGTCTACGAGCATAGCATGGCAATATAATAGCAACGTAGAAGTAACTCCCAAGGGTTTGAATAAAACAGGAAATAGGTACTACCTCAACTACTTCCCAATACCCGCAGTTTAATTAGATCCTAATCATGCAATGTTTGAGGATTGATCTAATGCAATGAAAATTGGGTATGGAAAGGTATGATCAAAGTGTTACTTGCCTTGCTGATGATCCGCGAAACCTAGCGATTCGAAGTAACAAGCGGCGCACTCCGGGTACTCTATCGCAAACAAACAAGCAAACAATAAGTACTCACCTAATGCACAGGTAAAACTCGAATGACAGATCCAACCAGACAGTTCAACTTAAGAACTCCGGTTTGCAAAAAGAATCAACTCGAAAGAAGCAACGAAAGTCAAACGGCGAAAGAAACAAGCTTTGTTTACTATTTCTGGATCTAAGTCAAATTTTACAGTAGCAAAAACTTGTTTGAGTAGGTTAAACGGAAAGAGAATTTTGAGACGAAACTCTAGGCGCTTGAATCGCCTGATTCCGATAAACGAGCGAAAAGTTAAACGAAAACGAAGATTCGATCAGAAATCGAGATCTGAAATAATCGTGAAAAATCCGACGAAAAAGAAAAACTGACGAACGGTTAAAGAACGGATGTTCGTTAACAGAGAAAATCCGACGAACGCGTTCGTTGAAACGAACGGGTCGGGGAACGTTCTCTAAATAATAAAACCGAAGAAATAAACTGATCTAGGGTTTTTTTTTTTAAACGAACGGTTTTTTTTCAGAAAACCGGCAAA
>NC_057796.1:464426823-464441838 GCF_018294505.1 Triticum aestivum
GACACGACGGCGGCGGCGTACGCGCGGAGGAGACGCGGCGGGATGGGCCGGCCGCTCGGCTGGGCCTCGGCTCGGTCGGGCGCGGCGCGGCGCGTTTTTTTTTTAAACATTCCGCCGAAAAATTCATAGAAAAATAAATAAAAATCCAAAAACTATAAAACAAATTTTCCCCGTCTAGTTAAAATAATTAGAACAGGGTGAACATTTTTTTGACACAAAAATGCAGTTTTGAAAACATGCATTTTTTTAATGCAATTAAAATTTGCAAATAAAATCCAAATAAACTCCAATATATGATTTTAATATTTTTCCTTCAATATTTCAATTGTTTTGGAGAAGTCATAGTTTCTCCTCTCATTTATTTTTAAAATGAAATATTTTTCCGGAGAGAAAATAATTAAAACCAAAATCCTCGTTTTATTATTTGATAAAAAAATCAAATGAAAAATCGAGAAAATCCCCAACTCTCTCCGAGGGTCCTTGAGTTGCTTAGGATTTATCGAGGATTTGTCAAAATGCAAGAAAATATGCTATGCATTGTATGATCTATGTATAACATTCCAAATTGAAAATTTGGGATGTTACATGATCACTATGAGGAACTTGAAAGATGAAAGAACCAAGATTTTTCCCTCAACTACGAGGGGAGGTAAGAAACTGCCATCTAGCTCTGCACTTGATTCACCTTCTGTTTTGAGTAAACTTGCGACACCTACTCCTGCTATTTATTCTGATATGTCGCATGTTATTGATGATGCCACTTCTGCTATGCATGATGCTTACGATGAAACTTCTTCTATGCTTGATAATAATGTGACATTAGGTGAATTTCTTGATGAACAACTTGCTAGGGTTAGAGAGAATGAAATTATTGAAACTGATAATATTGATGAAAGTGATGATGAAGATTCTCCCCCTAGATATTAATTGCCTGTTGTGCCTGAGGGTTATGTTATGGATGAAGAAACTGATAGAGACTTTTTAGCTTGCAATGATAGATATGATCTTAAGAAACTATTAGCTAAGCTGAAAGAAAAATCTTTGAATGCTAGAACGAAATATGACCCTGCTTTTGCTACTTCACCCATTTGTATTTCTGATAAGGATTATGATTTCTCTGTCGACCCTGAGTTAATTACTTTGGTTGAATCTGATCCTTTTTATGGCTATGAATCTGAAACTGTTGTGGCACATCTTATTAAATTAAATGATATAGCCACCCTGTTCACTAATGAGGAAAAAATTCATTACTACTATATCCTTAAGCTATTTCCGTTCTCATTAAAGGGTGATGCTAAACATGGTTTAATTCTCTTGATCCTGGTTGTGTGCGTAGTCCCCAGGATATGATTTATTATTTCTCTGCTAAATATTTCCCCGCTCATAAGAAACAAGCTGCCTTAAGGGAAATATATAATTTTGTGCAAATTAAAGAAGAGAGTCTCCCACAATCTTGGGGGAGGCTTCTCTGATTACTTAATGCTTTGCCTGATCATCCTGTGAAGAAAAATGAAATACTTGATATCTTTTATAACGGACTAACCGATGCTTCCAGAGACCACCTGGATAGTTGTGCTGGTTGTGTTTTCAGGGAAAGAACTGTTGATCAAGCTGAATTGCTATTGAATAATATGTTGAGTAATGATAAGGATTGGACACTTCCTGGACCAACTCCTAAGCCAACTCCGAAGAAAAGGGGTCTTCTATTTCTTAGTCCTGAAGATATGCAAGAGGCAAAGAAATCTATGAAATAAAAAGGTATTAAAGCTGAAGATGTTAAGAATTTACCGCCTATTGAAGGGATACATGGTCTTGATAACCCTACACAGGTAGTAAAGGTAAATTCTCTCTATAGATTTGATAAGGGTGAAATCCCATCTACTAAGTTTGCTAGCCAATGCTTGGATGAGTTTGATAATTTTATTGCTAAACAAGAAGACTTCAATGCTTATGTTGGTAGACAATTGAAACGTACTGCTTATATGATTGAACACTTGAGTGATTATATGTCTAGAGTTAAAGGTGAGCTTAAAGTTATTAGTAAACATGCTTCTATGGTTACCACTCAAGTAGAACAAGTGCTTAAAGCACAAGATGATTTGCTCAATGAATTAAATAATAAGAAAAATGATAATGATGTTAGAGTTGTGACTAGAAGGGGTAAAATGACTCAGGAACCTTTGTATCCTGAGGGCCACCCTAAGAGAACTGAGCAAGATTCTCAGAGAACTAATGTTGATGCACCTAGTCCTTCTAAAAAGAAGAAAAAGAAAAATGATAGGACTTTGCATGCTTCTAGTGAACCTGTTGTTGACACACCTGAGAATCCCAATGATATTTCTATTTCTGATGCTGAAACACAATCTGGTAATGAACATGAACCTAGTGATAATGTTAATGATGATGTTCATGTTGATGCTCAACCTAGCAATAACAATGATGTAGAGATTGAACCTGTTATTGATCTTGATAACCTACAATCAAAGAATCAACGTTATGATAAGTGAGACTTCGTTGCTAGAAAGCACGGTAAAGAAAGAGAACCATGGGTTCAGAAACCCATGCCTTTTCCTCCTAAACCATCCAAGAAAAAGGATGATGAGGATTTTGAGCGCTTTGCTGAAATGATTAGACCTATCTTTCTGCGTATGCATTTGACTGATATGCTTAAAATGAATCCTTATGCTAAGTATATGACAGATATTGTTACTAATAAAAGAAAGATACCAGAAGTTGAAATTTCCACCATGCTTGCTAATTATACTTTTAAAGGTGGAATACCAAAGAAACTAGGAGATCCAGGAGTACCAACTATACCATGCTCCATTAAAAGAAACTATGTTAAAACTGCTTTATGTGATCTTGGAGCCGGTGTTAGTGTTATGCCTCTCTCTTTATATCATAGACTTGATTTGAATAAGTTGACACCTACTGAAATATCTTTTTTAAAATGGCTGATAAATCAACTGCTATACCTGTCGGTATTTGTGAGGATGTGCCTGTTGTGGTTGCAAACGTTACTATTTTAACAGACTTTGTTATTCTTGATATTCCCGAGGATGATATTATGTCGATTATCCTTGGTAGACCCTTTTTGAATACTGCAGGGGCTGTTATTGATTGCAACAAAGGCAATGTCACTTTTCATGTTAATGGTAATGAGCATACGGTACACTTTCCGAGGAAACAACCTCAAGTCTACAATATCAATTCTATTGGAAAAATTCCAACGATTACTATTGGAGGTTTTGAATTCCCTCTTCCTACTGTCAAGAAGAAATATGATATTCTTATTGTTGGGGATGTGCATATCCCCGTTGAGGTAACTTAGTGTTATTCGAAAATTCTCCGGTTTCATGCGATTCAGAAAGAGTTTGTTAACAAGACTTGATAGACCTTGTTAGTGGATTCCTTTTGATGAGCATGAGATGGATGAAGTTAGAAAGCACAACTGTCTGTACCCTATTTTTACTTTCTGTTATTTAGATTAAATAAAGCAAAAATAATATTTTTTGTCTGTTTTCTGAATTATCCTTGGATTAAAAAAATACCCCAAAAATAAAAGTTCTCCAAATGTCCTCAAAATTGTAGATGATTTTTTGTAGAATATTTAAGAATTATTGGCACTGAGAACACACAAGGGGGGGCACCACCTGGCCACGAGGGTCCAGGGCACGCCCACCCCCCTGGGGCGCGCCCCCTGCCTCATGGACCCCACGTGGGCCCCCTCCACTTATTCTTCCACCCACACACTTCGTCTTCCTCCAGAAAAAAAAATCATCCACCAGCTCAAACCCGAGTTCTAGCTCATCTTGCTGCCATTTTCGATCTCCTTGCTCAAAGCTCCATTCACAAAACTGTTTTGGGGGATTGTTCTTCGGTATGTGACTCCTCCAATGGTCCAACTAGTTTTTTCTCTAGTGCTTTATTTATTGCAAATTTTTGCTGCTTAGGTGACTCTGTTCTTGAGCTTGTATGTCAAATTTATGTGGTCAAAAGTAGTTTTAATGCATGATATGGCCTCTAGGCACTTGTAGGAGTAGTCGCTATCAATCTTGTTGAGTTTGGTTCACTTTTATTTTGAGTCACTAAAATTTCAGAAATTTTTTAGAAGAAATGATGAAGAGATTGTTGAGGGGCTCTTCGAGCCGAAGCTCGAAGGATAAGCAAAGTGAAGAGAATAAGAAGCCCAAATATAATCTCCCTCGCACTGCGGAGGTTCGGCCGTGCGAATGGCCTTGTGATGAGTTCTTGAGAGCAGCCGGATATATGAGGATTTATATTATTTGGCAAAGAATGCAGGCCTCATCGACTTCCTCCGCGACCAGCGCGAACAGTATCTCCTCCTCACTAATATTTTCATGCAAAATTTTACTTTCATGCTAAGAAATAACCACCTTCAGTGGAATTTCACTTATATGATGAGGTTAAGGAGATGTCACTATATGATTTTTGTCGGGTCTGTAAGATACCCTTTGCGGGCAGCATAGAGGAACCACATAGTAATGATGTGGAGGGGTTTATTGATATGATTGTTGTAGGGGAAACGAGGAAAGTTTCCGATGCAAGAATTACTACCATACATTTTCCTGTTCTACGTTACTTTGCAATATTGGCTAGTAGATGCCTAATTGGTCGCGGGAACAGTGGAAATCTCAGTGCCCCTGATATTGTTATTTTGCGCCAGGCTTTTTTCGTGATACAACTTTCAGTCTAGGCGCTATTGTTGCTAAACGATTAAATATGAACCGAACAAAGGGTCCCATCTTTGGAGGCATCTTTACTTCGCGCCTTGCTACACACTTTGGGATACCTATTAGGCATTATGAGAAATAGGAAAAGTTGATGCCCCCTATTTTTCTAGATTATAAGAGTATGGTAGCACATGATTTTATTATTAAGGATAAGAAGAAGATGCTCAAGTATAAATTGATTATTGATAAAAACTACTATGAGATCATCACCTTGCCTGCGCCCTCTTTGTTTAACATATTTTCAGGCACGTACCTCGTTTTGCCGGAGGCCGTTCATGCATACTGGAACCTGACATCAGCTCTAGAGCCTAAGCCGGAGCCACCCCTTGACCCTTATCGACAGTCTGTTTATCAGTGGGATCCGGAGGAGATCGCCCACCAGTGGCACCCAGAGGATACTCCTCCTTACACCGGAGAGGGCAGCTTTGAGCCATGGCCATAGACCAACTTAGGCCAAAAGCCTAAGCTTGGGGGAGTACGTATTTCTCACCGACATTACATTCATGTTCACACACTCATTCCAATTGTCGTGCTCATACTTTTTCATTGTACTATCCATGCTAGTTTAATTTCTTTTTAAGCCTTCTTCTTGTGTGTTTGAAAAACCTTAATAAAAACCAAAAAAATTAGTTGTAGCTTTTAGCTAGTTTACTTCCCATGTCTGTAGTAGTAGTAATTAAAAGAAAACCCAAAAAGATTTCTCGTTCTTCTTTTGCTTGTTGGGAGCTTTCCCGTGTAAATAGTTTTGTTTCTTTTCTTTTCTTTGGGGGTCGAGAGGAGAAGACCATGATGAAAATGTTGAGTGGCTCTCATATGCATTATTGTTGATTTAACCAAGAGCCCACATTATCTTGTCTTCTCCCTTGTATTGAATGCTTGCAGATTCCAGCTTAGTCCAATGCACGTGCACTATTATTTTTGTCCACACCGTTCGGTCGTGCAAGTGAAAGGCAATAATGACGATATATGATGGACTGATTGAGATGAGAGAAGCTGGTATGAACTCGACCTATCTTGTTTTTGTAAATATTATTTGTTCATCGTTCCTGATTTAGCCTATTATGAATGAAACATGTTTGCAATGACAATTAGAGATTATAGTTGCTCATGCCATGCTTAATTAGCTAGGAGTTTATAATGGTTTACCTTGCGTGTCAACATGCTATTAAAATGGTTGTGATGTGGTATGATAGGGTGGTCTCCTCCTTTGAACGATTCGAGTGGCTTGACTTGGCACATGTTCACGCACGTAGTTGAAACAAAATCAACATAGCCTTCAAGATATTTATGTTCATGGTGAATTATATCCTACTCATGCTTGCACTCAGTGTTGATTAATTTTAATGCATGTTCATGACTGTTGTCACTCTCTAGCTGGTCGCTTCCCAGTCTCTTTCTAGCCTTCACTTGTACTAAGAAGGAATACTGCTTGTGCATCCACTTCCATAAACCCCAAAAGTTATTCCATATGAGTCCACCATACCTTCCTATATGTGGTATCTACCTGCCGTTCCAAGTAAATTTGTATGTGCCAAACTCTAAACCTTCAAATGAAATTCTGTTTTGTATGCTCGAATAGCTCATGTATCAACTAGGGATGTCTATATCTTCCATGCTAGGAGGGTTATTCTCACGAGGAGTGGACTCCGCTCCTCATTCACGAGAAAATGGCTGGTAACCGGGATGCCCAATCCCATGCTTAAATTAAAATAATTGCAAACAAAACTCCCCCAGGATTGTTGTTAGTTGGAGGCACCCGTTGTTTCGGACAAGCCATGGATTGATATTTGTTGGTGGTGGGGGAGTATAAACTTTACCATTCTGTTTGGGAACCGCCTATAATGTGTGTAGCATGGAAGATATCGAGATCTCTTGGTTGTTATGTTGACAATGAAAGTATACCACTCAAAATATTATTCATCTCTGTTTCAAAAATCGAGCTCTGGCACCTCTACAAATCCCGGCTTCCCTCTGCGAAGGGCCTATCTATTTACTTTTATGTTGAGTCACCATCCTCTTATTAAAAAGCGCCAGTTGGAGAGCACTGCTGTCATTTTCATGCATTACTATAAGTTTACATTGAGTATGATTGTGACTGGATCTCTTTTACCATGAATTACAATGTTTAGTCAGTCCTTGAACTTCAGAGGTGCTCTGCATTTATGTTTTGCGGTCTCAGAAAGGGCTAGCGAGATACCATCTTGTTATATCATATTATGATTGTTTTGAGAAAGAGTTGTCATCCGAGATTTACTATTATTGCTCCCTAGTTAATTATGCCATTGATATGAGTAAACATGAGACCTAAATGTTATTGTGAATATGGTTAGTTCATAATCTTTGCTGAAAACTTGAATGTTGGCTTTACATATTTACAACAACCAGATCAAATAGAGTTTGTAAAAGTTTTTCTTTATCACTTTCAGTTTGTCAACTGAATTGCTTAAGGACAAGCAAAGGTTTAAGCTTGGGGGAGTTGATACGTCTCCATCATATCTACTTTTCCAAACACTTTTGACCTTGTTTTGGACTCTAACTTGCATGATTTGAATGGAACTAACCCGGACTGACGTTGTTTTCAGCAGAATTGCCATGGTGTTATTTTTGTGCAGAAATAAAAGTTCTCGGAATGACCTGAAACTTCACGGAGAATATTTTTGGAATTTATAAAGAATACTGGCGAAAGAATCAACACCAGGGGGCCCACACCCTGTCCACGAGGGTGGGGGCGCGCCCCCTGTCTCGTGGGCCCCCTGAGGCTCCACCGACCTCAACTCTAACTCTATATATTCACGTTCGGGGAGAAAAAATCAGGGAGAAGGATTCATCGCGTTTTACGATACATAGCCACCGCCAAGCCCTAATCCCTCTCGGGAGGGCTGATCTGGGGTCCGTTCGGGGCTCCGGAGAGGGGAATCCGTCGCCATTGTCATCATCAACCTTGCTCCATCACCAATTTCATGATGCTCACCGCCGTGCGTGAGTAATTCCATTGTAGGCTTGCAGGACGGTGATGGGTTGGATGAGATTTATCATGTAATCGAGTTAGTTTTGTTAGTGTTTGATCCCTAGTATCCATTGTGTTCTGAGATTGATGTTGCTATGACTTTGCTATGCTTAATGCTTTTCACTAGGGCCCAAGTGCCATGATTTCAGATGTGAACCTATTATCTTTTCATGAATATATGTGAGTTCTTGATCCTATTTTGCAAGTCAATAGTCACCTACTATGTGTTATGATCCGGTAACCTCGAAGTGACAATGATCGGGACCACTCCCGGTGATGAATATAGTTTGAGGAGTTCATGTATTCACTAAGTGTTAATGCTTTGTCCGGTACTCTATTAAAAGGAGGCCTTAATATCTCTTAGTTTCCGATAGGACCCCGCTACCACGGGAGGGTAGGAAAAAAGATGTCATGCAAGTTCTTTTCCATAAGCACGTATGACTATATTCGGTATACATGCCTACATTACATTGATGAACTGGAGCTAGTTCTGTGTCACCCTAAGTTATAACTGTTGCATGAGGAATCGCATCCGACATAATTATCCGTCACTGATCCATTGCCTACGAGCTTTTCACATATTGATCTTTGCTTAGTTACTTTACCATTGCTACTGTTACAATCACTACAAAACCAATACTATTACTTTTGCCACTGCTACCGTTACTTCCATATTACTTTGCTACTAAATACTTTGCTACAGATATTAAGTCTTTCAGGTGCGGTTGAATAGACAACTCAACTGTTAATACTTGAGAATATTTTTTGGCTCCCCTTGTGTCGAATCAATAAATTTGGGTTTAATACTCTACCCTCGAAAACTATTGCGATCCCCTATACTTGTGGGTTATCACAGTCTTGCAAGGCCCAATAGGCCCACAGGGCAGAGCGCTGAGTTAGGCCTAGAAGCCTGCTATAGAGAGGAGTTTGATATCTCACCCGCGCCGGGGCTTTTAAACAGGTGTGGCCGCTCTTCGCTAGGCGAGGTGGGACTAAACTTCTGCACCACACCTGGCCAGCGCACCCCCTTTAGTATCGGGTGGTGGCTTCAACCGGTACTAAAGGGGGGTCTTTAGTACCGGTTGGAGCCACCACCAGGTACTAAAGGCCTTCCCTTCCCGCCACTTGGCCTGGCCAAAACAGGCCTTTAGTACCGGTTGGTGGCTCCAACAGGTACTAAAGGTGCCTCCTATATAAGAAACACTTCGAAAAATTCAGTTTCTCATCTCCCACTTCTCTCTGCTTCGACATCGCGCCATCGCCGCCCCCGTCGCGCCATCCTCGTCGACACCGCACCGCCCGTGTCCTCATTGCGTCGACTCCGCGCCACCCCCGTCGCCGACCCGTCCCTGTCGCCGCACCGGCCCGTCGCCGTCCCCTTGCCTCGCCATCGCCGTCACCTTGGACCTCGCCTCGCCGTCGTTGTCGCCTGGACCTCGTCGTCGCCGTCGCCTGGACCTCGCCCGCGCTGTGAGCCCCTCTCCACCCTCTCCTACCTCCAATCGAAGTTGCCGCGCCGCCGGCGCCGTAGGTGCACACACGCGCACACACACACGCACACACACACACGATTTTTCTGTTTTTAGTTTTTAGTTTTTTCTGTTTTTTTTTGTTTTTTATACAAAGGTTTTAGATGAATTAATTAATTAGATTAGATTAATGTCAAATAGTATATAGAAATGTTAGTTATAATGTCAAAGGTTTTTTCTGTTTTTTATACAAAGGCTTTCTGTCAAATAGTATAATGTCAAAGGTTTTAGATATAATAATGTTATAGAAATGTTAGTTATATAGAAATGTTAGAAATGTTAGTTATATAGAACTGTTAGAAATTTTCGTTTTAGCTAGATGAATTAGATTAATTTCAAATTGTTAGACGATGATCGATGTTTTTTTAGTTTCTTATAATTTTAGTTATAGAAATTTAGAATTTGCATATAAGAAATCACAATCCAATCATTTAAAAAATGTTACTTTTGCGGCATATAGTACTTGTTCTCGACGATGCCCAACCCGCAACCTCGCCGTCGACCCGTTCGCGACGACGTCCTGCTTCAGAGGACCCATGTCCGGGACTGGGCTCCGTCGGGCTGGCACTGGGAGGCGCTACCTTCAGGGGCTCGCCGCTTGGTGAGGAACCCTGCCCCGGGTCCCGTCGTCGACCTTGATCTCCTTTGGTGGCGTTCGTGTGGGCCACGTTCAGTGCGGAGGGAGCCGGCCCCGTCAGAGGTGGTGCGTCGCCGTGTCCGGGAGGAGGACGAGCATGTCCGTCGCTACATGGCTGCTATGGACGTCAGGTTCTCCAATACCTGGCAGGTTTTTTGGGGAGATGACCAGAGCTATGATCCTGTGATGGTTCATTCTCTTTGGGTGTCCACCGCCCGCGCCTTAGGAACCGCAAGTGACCTAGATTATTCTGTAGTATTCGATCTTTATTAGCTAGCTAGCTAGTGATGTATTCGATATATAATATTCGAGAGGATGTATTCAAGATTATATATATTATTCGAGACGATGTATTCGAGATTATATATTATTCAAGATTATATATTATTTGAGACGATGTATTCGAGATTATATATCATTCGAGACGATGTATTCGAGATTATATATTATTTGAGATGATGCATTCGAGATTATATATTATTCGAGACGATGCATATTATGTACTATGATTCAGCTTTTCCTTATTGATTGCATGCATGCATTGTAATTTGAATACTAAATTGTTTTATATTTCTTCTGGATTAGTTAAATAAAAGCTATGGCGGACAATACCGGCAGAGAGGGAGAAGAGGCCCTGTTCGAGATCATACGCTCCCCTTGTGGGCCAGATGATCAGAATGAAGAAGATGACGGCTCCCAATATCTGAACAATACCAGGGAGGGTGATGATATGATATTCAATCGTGACGACCGAATTGATGAAGTCTAGAACTATGATTATGATGACAAAGTAAATGTTGATCTTGAAATAACAGAGACCGGCGAGGTATATTTATATAAGCAGGCATCTGGTGATCATCACATGTTTTAAATGATTTGAAGATATATTAACCAATCGATCTTTCTTCTTTCAGCCCTCCGGATTGAGCAAATCTTCTATAGGCAGGACAGTGCAAGGGTCGAACAAAAAGTTGAAGCAGGGCGTAAAGTACAACATCGATGCCATCAAAACTGATGGCGAACCAATCTTGCCTAAGAAGAATGCGAACAAGTTCGTTCATCACTACGGAGTTCTTGTGAAGGACCAACTCCCTATCTCCATGCAAGAATGGAAAAGGCCAGCAAAGCCACGTCCAGATCTTACTTGGGTCAACGACAGAGCAAAAAATCTGCTTTGGGAATCACTCATGGAACATTTCACCCTACCAGATCATTTCACATATGCAGATGTGCAGAAAGTGAAGGCCACTGCTCTTTGGAAGATGGCAGTTGCATTCAAGAACCACAAGAAAACTATATGGGCCAATTACGTCGAAGGAGGAAAGAAGACTCCAGAATTCACGGGAACACTAGAGAAGCAAAGAGAGCACTGGCCCGATTTCATGAAATTCAAGGAATGAGAATTATCTAAGGAACGATCGAGAGTAAACAAGGCCAATGCTGCAAAAAAGGAGCAGTTCCATAAGCTGGGGCCAGGTGGCTATGCGGTGGCAATGCCTAAGTGGGATAAGTCTGAGCAAGAGATGGTGGATGCAGGGGTCACTCCAGTTACATTGAGCTAGCCCCCTAGGGTCAGGACATGGTTCTATGTGCATGGGGGTGTTGGACCTGAAGACAGGCAAGGCTTCAAAGAGGGCAAGTCTTAAAGGAGTCGAAGATAATATACTTGTTGCAACAGAAGAGGCTCGAACGAGGGTGTTCATGCCCAACAGAGAGAACGATGAGCTTACGCGCGCCCTGGGAAATCCTGAACACCCAGGAAGAACATGAGGCAAAGGCGTTGTTCCGTGGTATGAGGGGTTTTCGGACTGGAACAAAGACTACAGAAGCCGTGCGAGAAGGAAGATGGAGGAGGACAGGAAGAGGAAGCTGGAGGAGGATCAGAGGAAGCAGGAAGCAGAACGCCTTAA
Source organism: Triticum aestivum (assembly GCF_018294505.1). Taxonomy (NCBI): domain Eukaryota; kingdom Viridiplantae; phylum Streptophyta; class Magnoliopsida; order Poales; family Poaceae; genus Triticum; species Triticum aestivum. The sequence continues at coordinate 464,438,661 of NC_057796.1, forward strand.
AGGCCTAGAATCAAAGCATGCGGAGTTGGCACTCCAATTCCAGCGGCAGCAGCAGCAGATCAACTCACTTATCCAAGAAAGGGGGTCTTAGTAGCGGCAGCAGCTAACGGATGATCCAGCATTGGATAGCACCGTCCCATCCATGCCGAGAAGCAGCGTGGGTTTCGCCCCGGGCGGGGCACAGCTGCTGGATAGATACCCTGTGGACGACATCATGGAGAGCACTAATTGTGAGCTACACTTAAAACTGAAGAACATATCCATGAAGGTGGCGAACGCCGTTGCTTATACAAATCCCCCCGAAGCAACCTTCCATTGCAACCCGATTCCAGCTGGCTATGCTCATGTCGTGGTTGATGAATTGGTGGACCAATATTCGGGGCTAGAGCTTGACATTCCTGGAGGTGACGAGGAGCACACACTGGGAGAGGCCATACATCGTATCATCCTATGGAGAAAGGATTGCATCATCTTTCGAAGGCCAGCGAGACCGCGTCAGCCGACTCCTCCTCGAAGTCCGCCACCGCATCAGCAGACTCCCACTCCTCCAAGTCCACCAACGCGTCAGGCCACTCCTCCTCCTCCAGGTCCGGCACTGCGTCAGGCCACTCCTCCTCCTCCTCCAAGTCCGGCACAGCGTCAGGCCACCCCTCCTACTTCAAGTCCGGCACGGCGTCAGGCCACTCCTCCTGCTTCAAGTCTGGCACAGCGTCATGCCACTCCTCCTGCTTCAAGTCCGACACCGTGTCTGGCCACTCCTCCTGCTTCAACTCAGCCACGTCAGCCGTCTCCGCCGCCTCAGCAATCGCGGAAGAGAGCCGCCGCAGCTATGGTGCATAGCGGTACAAGTCGAGGTAGTACAGGAGGTACAGGCGGAGGCAAGCGATTTCAATATGGTCCAAGCCTCGCTCCTCTTCCTCAGAGGCCTTACGACATGACCGAGGAGCAAAACAAAGCCATAGTGAACGCCCAAGTGGACGCCCATCTTGGACCGAAACCGCCACCGCCGCCAAAGGAGAAAGTGCCTGAGAAAGTCGTTGACCACTTTATTCATATGGCAAGAAAACCAGCTCCCAAGCCTGTTGACTTAGACTATGAGCGCCAAATCAGGAAGGCACATCGAGCACGACTATAGAAGGAGTTGAGCTCGAGCTCGAGCCAAGCAGCTGGCAAAAAATGCGAGAAAACCGTTCCCCAGCTGGGAGAACAGGCGGCGCGATCGATCCCCCCGCTTGTTGTACCAACACATGAGAGTACCGGCGCCGGTCAGCTGGTAATAACCGACGAGCATAGAAGGCAGGCTGAAATGCTCGGTATCACTGTTGGACAACTCCTCGAGATCAAGCCCATGTCTCCGCTTAGAGAGGAGGACATAAAACGGAAATATGTCCGCGGTGAACCTTTGGTCGAGCCTGAGGAGGTCAAGAACCTCCCAACGAGAATGTATGAATTGCATGATTGGTACATGAAAATTACCAAGAGTTCCAATCGAGAGTCCCTCATGTTGAACGTCAAGGAAGAGCATTACTTCCATAAGCTAGCTCTGTCCGTTGAGTATTCAGAACTATTTCAGTTATTCAATCAAGACGCACTCGACAAATCTATCATCAGTTGCTATTGTCTGTAAGTGATTTCTTTCTGTAATTGAAGTCTCAAGCTAGCTGTAGCTCATTGATCGATCATTACCTGTAATTATCCTCACTATATTCTTCTCTGTGGTATTATGCAGGATGAAGATGTATGAAATGAAAAAAGTTGGACGCTATGGCATTGGGTTCATTGACCCAAATATCATTAATGAAGACACATGGAATTTGAAATCCTCAATAGCAATGAAGATATACTACTTCCTTACAACTTCCTGTGAGTCACACTGTCTTGTACTACAAATTCTGTTTTTGCTTACTAGCTAGCTAGATGTTAATAATTAAGTGTATAGGGTTTAGGGTAGTTGATGAGTGCTATGCACATGCCCGCTTAATTAAGACATGCAAACATGTGCGCATGCAGTTACCACTGAATCTTGTTAATCATTAAAGTTGAAGAAGGAACAGTTGAAGTACTGGACTCACTACTTAAAAAACAATGTGACTACACCATCTTGAAGGGGATAGTCGACAGGTAATTTCAATCATTATTAACTATATCTCGGCCTATTTAGTTTGTCATTTCCTGATATCAAATATTTAATAACTCTTTTATTCATTTTCTTTGCCGGCGGGCAGGGGCTTGGGAAAAGTTCATCGACGTGACTCCAGGCCAATGGCGAAAAAAGTTGTATTGGTTTCGACCCAAGGTAAGTAATTAAGTACTACCAGCTAGCTACCATCTCTTTAATTCTTGTTTCAATACTATTAATTATCATGCTTGATTAATTATTATCTGATTAAATTCCATTCTCGTAAAGGCCCTGAAGCAGGCGTCGGGGACTGAATTGTGTGCATACTACGCTTGCGAGAACATTCGCATGATGGCGTCCGAAAGGAGCAAATCTGATAGACAACTATGGGTACGGTCCTTGATAACACTATTCACAATTTTTACATCATTATCGATATCTAGTCACACAACTAATACACATGCATATTGATCACCTTCTTAACAGTTCAATCAGGTGCAGGAGCAGCTCCTACCAACGGAGCGCATACAAGCACTTCAAGAGGAAATAGCGGGATTTTTGCTCGACCAGGTCATAGATCCCAAAGGACAATACCATTACCCGCTACCGCCCCCATGAACCACTCCCAATTGTCATCGTGCTCCGAAGGCACCAATGCAAATGCCACTGGCTCCAAAGGCAACACGTAGGAGAAATTGTATATAACTAATTGTATATATATATACATGTGTATGTGTGAATAATGGTGGTTGCGAGACATTCGATGATATAGGTGCAACAGGGATCCGCCTGAACTCCCGAGAAACCCATCCGACCGGTACAAAGAAAAAAAAACCACCCCACCCCACCCCACCCGCTTCCCCCGACCCCCTTCCCTAACCACCCCGATCCCACCTGCCCTCTCCTCCACACCGCATCGCGCCGCCGGCGCCTCCCTCCCTGGCCCGCGCCACCGCCGGCCCCCTCCCTGGCCCGCGCCGCCGCCTCCACCCACTCGCCACCCTCCCACAACTAAACAGCGGGGAGGCTACCCAACCAACCCGCATCGGCGTCGGCGCC
>NC_057796.1:464442321-464505924 GCF_018294505.1 Triticum aestivum
GCCTTCCCCATCGGGCCATCGCCCCGGCTTCCCCATCGCGCAGCCGCCCGCCTTCCCCATCGCCACCAACCGCCCCGCCGCCAGCCCCCGTCCCCCGTGCCCGGCATTCCTGGATCTCCCCTGGCCCCGCCGCCTCGAACCACATCCGGCGACCAGGAACGCCCCCGGTCAGGCGCAGGGGTTGCACGCGACCTCCAGCCGCCGCCCGTTCACCCACCCCGCTGCGCCAGTAACCACCTACCCCGCCCAGATCCATCAGAGCGCTCGCCGGATCCTGCCTGACCGCCGGTTCCCGTGACATAGGCAGCCGTCTGATCGGCTGAGCCGCTGCAACTCCTGCAAGAAAGCTTGACGGTGGCTTCCCCTACTTCTTCCTGTGTGTCGCTAGAAGGCCCGCGTCCTCGTGCGACGTCACCATCGGAGAACAACCCGTGTAAATAGCAGGTCGCCGGAGAAAGCTCGGGCTGCAACTGCTGGATCCCACCGCCATGGCCACTCACCTCGCGCCATCGACAAACTGCCGAGGCCTAAGCAGCGACCTGTCCGAGGCCAAAGCTCGACCTTCATGCTTGTATCTTCATCAGAGGAGATCCCCCTGCTGCACCTCCGCCTCCTGTTGGATCCCGCTAGCGGAACTCTTTCTCTCATTGACGCGATTTCACCAGAACAAATGCATGTACATGCTTGATTGCAAAATATATTTTTTTCTAGATGCCAACAAGAACCTATCGCTTGTTGTTTCTTTTTGTAACAGTGTGTAATCCATATGTTTTATCTAAGCAAAAGAAATATGTCATAAGTTCAAATACGCCAATTGCTGAAGTTCGAAATTCTTATCCAGTAAGAACAAAAATGCATGCTCTCTAAAGCTGCTTGTGTTTATGACTCAAAATATAAAAAATGTTTTCTCTAGAACAAATCCTATGTGACATTTGCTTCCCTCTAAACATAAATTTTCATTTCTGCTTGATATATTTCCAACTATAAAAGTAGACACTATGTACAGTGATATATTTCCAACTATAAAAGTAGGCACTCTAATGTACAGTCATATCTTTATTTAAAAATAGAAAAACACAGTGAGAAAGGTTGTAGAGCCCTATGAAGTTCAGTTTGTTTCACTTTCTGAAGTTCAATTTGTATCGCTTCTTGAAATTCAGGTTGTTGATTGTCTCAAGAGAAAGCTTGCTTCACTTACACTCCTCTATCTAGTCCTCTGTGGTGATCTCCTCAACTCCTCGGTTTCTAAGGAAAATATAAGTATGATGTTTAATTCAAAAAAAGATGGTTTGGTGCTTATTTAAAAATCAAATTTTTTTCTCAGAATAAAACAAAGAAGTTCAAATTAAAATAACAGAGAAGTTCAAACTTTATTACAAAACTCAGATTTTTTTCTCGTTACTAAAGAATAAAATGAAAAGGTTCAAATTAAAGTAAAGAAAGCACTAATTATTTTAAATAGAATATGAAAAGTGCGATATTATATTGCATTAAAAAAGATGTTTACGAAAACTTACGGGGATGCTGATATTTTAAAAATTTGGAAGTTCAAGAAAAATGAGCGAGAAGTTCAAATAAAAAAGGTACTTCAAAAATCTCTATAAAAACGGATTTTCCCCTTGGTAAAAAAATCAGAGAAGTTCAAATTAAAAAAGAGGAGCATTTCAAAATAATTTATATTTTTTTCCTTTCCAAAAACACTAGAAGTTCAAATTAAAATAACTGTGTGGTTCACTGTTTATAAAGAAAAAGGATTTTCCCTGTTAATAACAAATAAAACTAAGAAGTTCAAATTAAAATAACGAAGCAATTCAACATGTCCTCTTAGTGGCCATGTACTATATTTCTTTTTGTAAAAGTGTTTATTCCTAGAAGTTCAACTTTAAATACTTGAGCAGCTCAATATTTATTACATAACTAGTACGTTTCCCGTTACTAATGAATAACACTAAGAATCCACAAATAAAAAATATGAAGTTGTTTGATGTTTATAAAAAATAGATTTTCCTCAATTCTAAAGACTAAAACAAGAAGTTCAATTTTAAAAAATGGAGTAGTTCAATGTATATAAAAAACTCAGGTTTTCTTCTTACTAGAGAATAAAACCAAGAAAGTCAATTGGAAAAGGCGGAGTAGATTGATATTTATTTGTAAATTCGGATTTTTCCAGTTACTAAAGAATAAAACCAATAAGTTCAACATGAAATAACGAACAAGTTTGATGTTTCTAACAAAATTACAATTTCAAATATCTAAAAATACTCCAAGAAGTTCTAATAAAAACAGTAAGAGAAGTTCGATGTTTATAAAAAGCTCATATTTTTTTATTACTAAAGCGAAACAGAGAGAAGTTCGAATTGATAACTATCGAAATATTTTTTTGCTCGATGCTCAAGTGACTTGCCCGGGAAAGTTCAAAAATTCTTGTGAGAGAGGTTCACTGTGTATTTACATGTTCAAAAATACACACAAAAATGTTGTTCTGGTGTCCTAAAATAAACATGTCAATCCATTACAAATTTGAAACAAAAAATGCTTTGCATGAAAAATGTTCTTTCCATTCAACAAATTTCGAAGGGTATATCATAATTTTATTCCAAAAAATAAATGGTTAAAAACAAATTGCTGTATTAAAAAAAGTTGCGCCTTTTCAACAAGTTTCTAATGATTTATCATTTGTGGAACTCCGAGGAACGGGTGAGGAATTACAAACAAAAAGTACATGGCCGAAGTTCAATATGAAAACAACGAGTAGTTCAATATTATACTAAATGCGTTTCAGATGAGAATAAAAAGAATACAAAACTAAAGTCCTAAAAGGTTTGTTGCAAGAAGTTCACGTGGTCCACCCTGCACGGTTCAAAAAAGTTGCTCCTATTCATAAGCTTTCCAATCGTATATTATATGCTACATTTCGATGAATTTATTAATTTTTTTCATGTATACCGTTTAAAACACGTTTTTTATGTATTTCAAAAAACTCTTTTGATGCGTCGTGAGCATGAAACACAGATCAACACAAGAAAGTTGCGTGTTTTCAACAGCTTTCCATCGGTATATCATTTGCTCAATTCTGGTAAGTGGTTGGGGAGTTACGGGAAAAAAACAACATGTGAAAAACTGAGTGAAGTTCAAACAGAACTGCTCCAGAAGTTCATCCTCTTCACGCAGTGCATTTTCAGAGGCTCTATTTTCACGATGAAGGCAGAATGCATGATCTCAGAAGTTCACATTGATAACTGTCAGAAGTTCACGTACTGCACGGTTTGCATTTTGTATTAAAAAAAGAACAAGAAAGCAAAGGCTAAAAGTTTTCTTGCTAGAAGTTCAAGTGCTCGGCCCGAGAAAGTTCAAAAATTCTAGTGAGAGAGGTTGAACAAAAATACGTGACAGAAATTCAAGGTGAAAACAACGAGAAGTTCAACTACTACACGGAATGCGTTTCAGATAAGAATATAAGAATAGAAAACAAAAAACATAAAAGGTTTGTTGCAAGAAGTTCATGTGCTCCTCCTAGCATAGTTCAAAATTCATGCGCGAGACGTCCGTCGTTCATTTACATGTTTTAAAAATGGCAAAAATTGACGTCCGGCCTTCAATTGCGTGTAATTCGACGTATACCCAAAAATGCGACAGAAGTTCATAGTGAAAACAACGAGAAGTTCAAGTGCTGCAAGGAATGCATTTCAGGTGAGAATAAAATTATAAAAAATAAAAGCTTAAAAGGTTTGTTGAAAAGAAGTTCAAGTGCTCTGTTCGGGGAAGTTCAAAAATTCCTGCGAGAGAGGTTCACATTGTATTTCCATGTTCGAAAACACAAAAAAGAAATTGTTTTTTTGCGTTTTAAAATAATTCTCTCAATCCACAAAGAAGTTCAGTTATTGAGAGCAATTTGATTTCAAAAAGAAAATAAAAAACTCAAATTATAAAAATGGAAAAAGTTCATGTACTACATGGTGTGTGTTTAATATGAGAAAAAATGAATTAAAAGGCGAGGTCCAATTTTGTTGTTGTTATAAGTTCAAGTTCTCGGTCGGAGGAAGTTAAAGAAATTGTTGTGAGAGAGGTTTGTACAGAAGGAATATCGTTTGTGTAACACTGACGAATGAATGAGATAATTACAAACGAAAGTATGTCACAGAAGTTCAACGTGAAAGCAGCACAAAGTTCAACTACTACGCTGAATGAATTTCATATGAAAAACTTTTAAAATCGTCGCGAGTATGAAAAAAGATCAACACGGGAAAGTTGTGTGTTTACAGCAGCTTTTCACCGGTATATCACTTGCTCAATTCCGGTGACTGGATGGAGAGCTATGAGCAGTGGATGGAGAGCTACGAGCAAAAAAATCACGTGAAAAACAGAGTGAAGTTTAGGTACACGCGCCGAGAAGTTCAGGTTTTTCATGCGGTGCATTTTCGAAGAATCTGTTTCGCGATAAAGCCAGAACGAATGATCTCGCTGTTTTCGAAATTACATGAAAACGGCTAGGAATAAGAGAAAACCATGAACATGGAAAAGTTTCGCATTTTCCGTAGCTTTTCAGCGGTATATAATTTGCCTCATTCCGATAAATTTTGTAGAAATTACGGGGAAAATACGTTTTTAGCCATTTTCAAAATTTAATTAAAATTGTAAGGAATTGGGAGAAACAATATATACTAAAGAGTTTCGCATTTGTTCAAGATCTCCAACGCCATATCATTTGCTGCATTCGGACGTACAGTTAAAAAATTAGCTTGAAAATACGAACTCAGTGGAACTTGTATCGTTTTCTAAATTACTTTTAAACCGTTCAAAATTAGAAAACACTTTGAACATGAAAAAGTAGCGCATTTTCATAAGCTTTCCAACGCCATGTTATTTGCCTCAATTGGATTAGCTGTTTAGAAATGGCATCGAAAATACGAACTCGGGTGTTCCGTTTGCGAAATTCTACGATTTTCCAAATTACTCTTTATCCATAGGGAATTAGAGAAAACTTTCAACATGTGGAAGGAGCGGTTTTGCAGCAGCTTTCCAACTCCATATTATTTGCCTCATTCCGATAAACAGTTTAGAAATGTGATCGAAAATACGATTCACGTTTTTTGTATGAGGAAAAAACGGTTTTCAAAACTGCTCTTAAACTGCTTACATTTTGCCAAAAGTTTAACTTGGGTCATTATACTGGTGTCCATAGCTTTCCAACGGTATATCGCAAGCCCCATTTGGCAATGTTGGCGGAAGTTCAACTTAGCACTAGGAGGAGTTCAGGTCGAACAACTCAAGTAGTAAAATTGCAAAAAAAGCAATTTCATCACGACTCGAGAGCAAAATCCGCCAACGAGCGAGATTCCTATTTAAAACCGGTATTTAGTTGCTAAAAAATGTTTCTCGATTACACTAAAATCATATAGAACACGACTAAACAGAATTATTCGCGAGGGAAGCCACGGTTGCGAAGATAGCCCGAAGGTCGGGTTCGTACAGAGGGAAATCCAGGCACGTTACTCAGGCAGTTCAGGTTGTGATCAGAATATTATTCTGATCCCGTGATCGGAATAGTGTTTATGTATATATATATAGACACACACACACACACACATATATATATATATGATCGGTTCTACGAGAAATTCTGTTTATATATATGCATAACGTGTATAATATGCAGTATCGTAAAATACCAGCAAACAAAAAAGAATTAAATGGAAAACACAAAATTAAAGGAAAAAGAAATCATAAACCCACCCCCCCAACCTTTTAGTACCGGTTGGTGTTACCAACCGGTACTAAAGGTCTCCCCGCCCCCGGCGCTCGCTCGTGCCACGTGGTGGCCCTTTAGCGGCGGTTCGTGCAGAACCGGTACTAAAGGGTGGGGACTAAGGTTACAGAACCGGCACTAAAGGGCCTTACGAACCAGTGCTATAGCCCGGTTCTGCACTAGTGATTACCACGGCGCCGTTGGAGATGTGGTGGTGCCGAGCCCGTGGATGCCAGGGGAGCGCCGGGACTACTTATACATATACAACTACATTCTCGAGTACCATAGAGAGCTTCTCTTGGGCGTCAATTCAGGTCCGCAAAGATTACATGGAATATTGGCGGCGCCACGGTGAGGCCTTTGTCTCTTGCCTGCTTGACGCTCTCTCGGTGTCCATTCACGCCCTAGAGGGGGAGGTGCCAGAGATAATGCGCTGGGTGAGGAAGGATGGCAAGAGCCTAGCTAACCGTGTCCTATTCCTGGGGTGGCCCAACAGCTTTGATGTGGATGCCTCGCGGCTAGGCGGTGATGCCGTGTCCGCCGGATGCGCATATTTTGTCTACAACATAGAAAACGACATGTCGGGTCGGTCGTGTTATGTGCTTAGGCACAATCTCCTCAATGGCAAGACCAAATTCGTGGAGCAGTTGCCTCATGGATGGGACGATGATATGTGCATGTGGCTCTTCCCCCAGCCCACTGTTGCTCCAAACCAGGTAGACGCAATCATATTTAAACCTCTTTCTTTCTTTTTTGGCGAAACGCAATTATATTTAGACCTAATAACTCCACAAAAGTTATATCTCATACCGAACATGACTGTTTCACATTTGAAAGATCGTGGATGTCGCCTAGAGGGGGGGTGAATAGGCGCTTTAAAATAATTACGGTTGAGGCTTGAACAAATGCGGAATAAACCTAGCGGTTAATTTGTCAAGCACAAAACCTACAACAACTAGGCTCACCTATGTGCACCAACAACTTATGCTAAGCAAGAAAAACTACTTAGGTGATAGCAAGATATATGACAAGAAACAATATGGCTATCACAAAGTAAAGTGCATAAGTAAAGGGCTCGGGTAAGAGATAACCGAGGCACGCGGAGACGACGATGTATCCCGAAGTTCACACCCTTGCGGATGCTAATCTCCGTTTGGAGCGGTGTGGAGGCACAATGCTCCCCAAGAAGCCACTAGGGCCACCGTAATCTCCTCACGCCCTCGCACAATGCAAGATGCCGTGATTCCACTAAGGGACCCTTGAGGGCGGTCACCGAACCCGTACACTTTGGCAACCCTTGGGGGCGGTCACCGGAACCCGTCAAATTGCTCGGGGCGATCTCCACAACCTAATTGGAGACCCCGACGCTTGCCCGGAGCTTTACACCACAATGATTGAGCTCCGAACACCACCAACCGTCTAGGGCGCCCAAGCACCCATGAGGAACAAGCTCAAGGGTACCAAGCACCCAAGAGTAATAAGCTTCTCAACTTGTAACTTCCACGTATCACCGTGGAGAACTCAAACCGATGCACCAAATGCAATGGCAAGGGCACACGGAGTGCCCAAGTCCTTCTCTCTCAAATCCCACTGAAGAAACTAATGCTATGGAGGAAAATGAGAGGAAGAACAAGAAGGAGAACACAAAGAACTCCAAGATCTAGATCCAAGGGGTTCCCCTCACATAAAGGAGAAAGTGATTGGTGGAAATGTGGATCTAGATCTCCTCTCTCTTTTCCCTCAAAAACTAGCAAGAATCCATGGAGGGATTGAGAGTTAGCAAGCTCGAAGAAGGTCAACAATGGGGGAAGAACACAAGCTCAAAGGATAAGGTTCATTGGGGAAGAAGACCCCCTTTTATAGGAGGGGGAAAATCCAACCGTTATGTTCACGGCCCGTACCGAGCGGTACTACCGCTCCTATCAGCGGTACTACCGCTCCTATCTGCGGTACTACCGCTCCTACGAGCGGTACTACCGCTAGGGCGGCAGAAGCCCAATGAAACAACACTGCAAACGGGCAACAGGGCGGTACTACTGCAGGAGTGGTACTACCGCCTGCCCTTGCGGAACTACCGCGCGACCACGGAAGTAAAAAATAACTGTCGCGCCTACAACCGCTGGAGCTAGCTACGAGAAAAAGGCGGCACGGTACTACCGCTCACAGGGAGCGGTACTACCGTGCAAGGGCGGATGTAAAAAATTACATCCGCGCCTACTACCGCACGCAATCAGCGACAGGATGCGAGGCAGCGGTACTACCGCTCACAAGGAGCGGTACTACCGTGCAGGACGCGGAAGTAAAAAATTACTTCCGCGCCTACTTCCGTGCGCGCCAGCGTTCTGGGCTAGAGGCAGCGGTACTACCGCTCACAGGAGCGGTACTACCGCTAGCCCCTGCGGTACTACCGCTCCCTTGAGCAGTACTACCGCACGCCACAGAGGCTTTAGCACTTGGATGCCTTCAAAACGCAGCTAAAGACAACAGATGGATCCAATAAAACCAGAACTGCCATAACTTCTGCAAATGAGCTCCGAATTGAGCAAACTCAAGCTTGTTGGATACAAGACAACGAGTGGCATCAAACCAGCGACATGGTAAGAAGAGGCGGGGGAGGTATGCCTAACACATAGAGGAGAGAAACCTCCAACAGAGAAGAACCGGCATAACCTCCAACATCGAAAACATCATAGAAGATGCAAGTGAACTCCATTTTCGATGAACTAGAGCTTGTCAACAAGATGACCAAAAGCTCCAAAACTCACAAAGAGAAGCAAACGAGCGGTACTACCGCTTGGCCAGCGGTACTACAAAGGACGACAAGCTTTAAGCATTTGATCTCTTTGTGATGCTTCCTTGAACTTGCACACCGCAACCTAACCCCACAAAGAACTCTCACGAAGATCATGGGTTAGTACACAAAGCGTAATTGACAATGCTTACCATACCATGGGATCGCTTGATCCCTCTCGGTACATCTTCTACGCTTTGTGTGTTGATCAACTTGATTCACTCTTTTACTTAGTCTTGATCAACCTCTCACAAGACCAATCTTTAGGTAATTCCTTGAATAGCACCTTGGTCATCACAAACTCTCCTTGAAACCAACAAATGTACTCCAAGAAAAGCCTATGGACAAAACCTTCAAATATAACTCAAGGCAACCATTAGTCCATAGAGATTGTCATCAATTACCAAAACCAAACATGGGGGCACCGCATGTTCTTTCAACATTCAACTTAGATATTGTTATTTCTTTGACAACATTCACATCTGTGCAATCTCAAATCTTCTCGTCCCTTTGTGATTCGACAAACAACCTTAGACCTTGGCATCAACTTAGAAGCGAGGAAGAGTTATTTTCTTGGAAATAGACAAACCCTTTTTTTTCTAGTTCAGTGACTAGCGCTATACTTGTAAAAACCACATTTATATTTATACTGACAACACGCATGCATCATCAGCATTATTCATTCAATGTAGCGGTTAGTAGTGCTATAGTTTATTTATTTTAATTTAACAAATGTCATAGGATAAGCTGATGGTTAAATTGTGTATTACATCATTATAGTATTGGTTAGATAAATGTACTAACCCTCTGTCCCACTATAAATTTGATTTTGCTGGATCAGGAAATCAGTGAAAGGTGTGAGAGTTCAAAATGGTGGAAGAGGAAAAACCAACAGACGACCACAAATCCAAAAAGCACTAACCACATGGAGAGACCTCGGCAACAACATTACAAGTCTTATTTTACGGTGATTGTATACAACCTGCCTCACAAGGTGAATAACTCCTAGCTGTGTCGGTTCTTCGGCCAGCACGGTAAGGTGTCCCAAGCTAAGGTGAGATGTCAGAAGAAGACCAATATCTCAAAGGGATTTGGGCATGTGACCATGGAGATGGTCGAGAAACATGCTGATGCTCTTGCTACACTTGACGGACTGGTGAGTTCATACATATTATGGCTTAACTAGATGATACCTCGCATGTTGTTGTAGGACTCAGTTGCAGTATACTTTCATGATATTTGATTATTTTGAATAATATGAGAAATAAAACTAAAAACATATATGATTTACTGTATTTAATTATTGACGAGGTGGGCCTTTTTCCATGCATGTTTGCATGACGATGTGGGTGTTTTGCATGCATGTGTAACTTGATGAGGTGATGGGCCTTTTCCCGTGCATGTTTGCATGATGATGGTAGGTCTTGTGCATTCATGTTTACATGATGAGGTGGCATGTGTGCATGTTCACAGAAATATGTTAGTGGGCTAGCTATTTAGATATACTCCCTCCGTTCCTGAATATAAGTCTTTTTAGAGATTTCACTATGGACTACAAACAAAGCAAAATGAGTGAATCTACACTCTAAAGTATGTCTATATATATCTTTATGTAGTTTGTAGTAGAACCTCTAAAAAGACTTATATTTATGAACCGAGGGAGTAGAAGATTAAGGGTGTTTTCAATTATCAAATTATGCATGATCATCTTTGGTTGGTTTGTAGATGTGTAATAATCAATGGATGCCTTCTTTCTCTTGTTTCAGGTTTTGGGTGGATGCATCCTTAAAGTGAGCATCATGAAGGTGATGTCGAAGCCGGAACAACATGTGAATTTTGTCGGATCGAGAGAATATAGTCTTGACCATTATATATATCTTGGTTTGACGCTATTAGCTTTTGTAGTGTTGTGGAAGATTATTTAATTACATGAATTGTACTCCTGGAATAGTATCACAGATGACTCGGTCGAAACCAGAGCTGCATTTTATGCCTTCATCTAAGATATCCCATATCCCCCACCCCATCTTGTCATCCAGAATTGTGATGCCCTTTCCTTAGATCTTTAGGAAGTACATATGCCCTTTCCATACATATTCCATCTTTACATCTATTATGAAATATGCCCTTTCCTTAGATCCATATGCCCTTTCCTTAGATCCAGAATTGTGATGCCCTTGCCTTTTCTATTATGGAATATGTATGAAAAACAAATTTCAAAATGTTAAAGAATTAAGAAAAAAAACACGTATACATCCGGACATCCTATGTTCGCACACAAAATTTCGGTAAAAAGGAACATTTTTTTGTGGCATGTATAAAAAAGATAAAAAACGCCTCGTGAATAGCTGTAATCAAGCATTGAAAATTGTCTTTTTTACAACAAGCAACGAAATGCTTCGGGGAGTTGAAAATAAGCATAGATCCGGAGATTCCCAAATAGGTCAATCTTTTAAACTGTCTGCTGAATCCATGAGCAGGCAAGAGACAAACTGGCGTACTGAAACATCTTAGTAGCCAGAGGAAAAGAAAGCAAAAGCGATTCCCGTAGTAGCGGCGAGCGAAATGGGAGCAGCCTAAACCGCAAGCCAAAAAAATGTCCTTTTTCATCAAAACTTGGTGCACGCACATATAATGTCCGGATTCACAAGCAGGATTTTTTCTTGAATTTCTTAACTTTTAAAAATGTATATGTATAAACACCTATGAGCCAAGGTGGATTTCCGCTACCTCTCCCATTTCTTTTGTCTTGGTCCCATGGTGATTCTTTTTTTTCCGAAAAGGGGGGACTCCCCGGCCTCTGCATCAGAACGATGCATACGGCCAACTTTAATAAATAAGCAAATAGGTTCAACAAGGTCTTAAAGTCTCAAATGAAAATAAAGTAAAGCTCACAAAGAACCAAAGGGCCAGAAACAAACTAGCCACAAAAAGCCATAACCGGCTGGCATAAGAAAGACGGGTAAACTAATTGCCTATCCTATTACATGACCACCATCCAAACCGGTTGAATATATCCCGTGCTACCATCTCCCAGCGGATAGATCCAGTAACCAAACGCTCCCTGGCCTCCGTCGGAGTGAGTAGCGACCACATACGGATCAATGCAATGGCTCGGAAGATAACCTACAAAAAATGAATATTTGTTGTTCTGTTAAAAACCAAATCATTTCTGCAGTTCCAGACTGCCCACAATAAAGCACATACTCCTACGCGAATGTGTCTCGCTATTTCGGACTCTATCCCGTTAAGCCATGTGTCGGTGTGGAACGACACCTATGGGATCACAAGAATCCCTACTACGGTTGCCGGGGCGCAGGGTTGCAAGAAGAGCAGGATCAGTAGACAGCACAAGGATCGTTTACCCAGGTTCGGGCCGCGAGGATGCGTAAAACCCTAGTCCTGCTTTGGTGGGTGTATTCCAGAGAGTTCTTGAGCTCTCGAACTAGCTGTGGTCAGTGCGTGGTTTGAAAGAGCCGAATCCTTCTCCAGTATGCCATGGGCCTCCTTTTATAGTTGTAAGGGGCTGCCACAGTGGCACACAGGAGGTGGAAAAGTGTACAGTGCCCTGAGCTTATCGCTCGTATTATAGGACAAGACGCATTTAATGTGTAGCTTAGGTGTCCCCTTGCTTTATTGGGGACGGGGCCGAGGCCCGTCCCTTCCGTCGCCGCTCCTCCTTGCTTCGACACGCGCCCTGGCCAGCGATGCGTGCGGCGCCATGTTTTTTGATAAAAAGACTGTAAGGGAACCCCCTACAGTATAATTGATGCAACAAACCCAAATTGCAAGTACCATGCCTTGAACCTGGGTGGGTGGGAAGGCATCAACCCCTCCCCACCACTAGGCTGTGCGGCGCCATGTAAGCAGGCAGGCAGCTGAGGTGGCGCAGTGGTGGAGCCTTCACGAAGATCTGCATGCCGCCATGCAGGCGCTCGATGAGTTGGCCCGGGAGCTACATGTTGCCCTGCAGGTGCCCGCCCAGCTGGTTGGGCTGGCAGCTGCATGTGAACGACGGTGGAAGCTTGGTTGGCGCGGGCCTGGCGGTGGCCCCGCTGGCGTCCTTGGCGAGGGCCTTGCCGGGTGGCCCGGCAAGGGTCTTGCCGTGGTGCGTTGTCGTCCCCGGCAAGGACCTTGCCGGCGGTCTGGTGGCCTTCCTCGGCAAGGATCTTGCCGAGGATCATCGTCTTCTAATCCTCATCTGATCTTGAATATGTCTTCACAAAGATCTGCATGCCACCATAGAGGTGCCTTCCCGAGCCCTGGCCCCACGTGGATGATGGCATTGGGGACCCTCGGCTCAAGGGTGGCTCGCTCTGTTGGTGTGGGGCAAGCTGCCCCGGCAAGGGTCTTGCCGGGGCTGCTGAGGCTGCCCTGGCAAGGGTCTTGCCGGGGGAACCTGCTTCGTCCCTCTATTCTTCGTGGTCTTGGCCTTGGCGTTGCTCTGATTATCTAGGGCTTCTGTCTTACCTTGGCTCACCTCCCCTGTTCTGCTTGGTGTGACCGCGGGCGCGGCTCCGACTGCCCGTGCACAGGTAAAGGGGTACAAAAGTGCGCCCCTCTTTTTGTACACCAACAGGAGTCCCCGGGCCTGGGCCACACATAAGCGCGACACGTTGTTGGGCCAGGCCCAAAACGGTGCGCGGGCAGGCGGGGCGGTTTTTACCGCGGTAAGACTTTTCGCGCACTGCACTTCCCACGACCCGCGCGCGCGGCGCGGCGTGGAGGGGTGTGCATGACGTGGGCGGCATGCGTGGGGCGGTTTCCACACGCATGCGTCATATCGCAGTAAAGAGGCGGCTCGCGACTTCCCCGTAAAAAGAGGGAGGCGTGGAGGCGCGGCTCATTTACTGAACGGGGCTGGGTCGCGGTCTTCAAGGCGTCCACTCCCCACGATCACGGGGTGGGGAGAGGTCGCTTCACCCGTCCCCTCAGTTCTGCATGCCCGCCACACGTCCTTCATGCGCCTGGGGTGGCAAGCGTTGGAGGCGGGACACCGGGCCGTCGCTGGTTGGGGCAGCGGGTCGGTCCTGATTCCCTGCGCCTCCGGTGGCTGGATTGGCCGAGCGGGGCGGCCGAGCCCCGACCCCACCCCTTTATAAAGAGGGGGAAGGGGGGATGGCGTCCCGCATTCTTCTGTCATCTATCTCCTCTCGCTTCTGCTTCTCCCTTTCACTCGCCATGGAGAAGGGGAATCCTGGTCCCTCGACGGTGGCGGCGAGGGTCGCCGCTCGACAGCGCGTCACTCCTCCTGCTGAGCCCGCGGTGGTGGAACCGGCCGCGAGGGGAAGGGGGAGGGGCGAGGCCGTGGGCGAGGCCGGGGCAGAGGCCGTAGTGCTCGGGGAAGAGGAGGACGGGGCGGCGCGCCGGCCTTGCCCCCGCCAATGATGCCTTTCCCGATGGAGGGCCACGTTGAAGACCAGCCTTGCGAGTTCTTCATCAGGCTGCGCCGGCCCCCGCGTCGTCGTCTTCGTCTCCCCGCCCCTTTTGCTCGGGTGATGGAGCGTGACCCGCCCTAGACCCTCAGGTTGCACATGAGGGGCTGTGGGAACGGGGGCACGCGGGTCGATGTCGAGTTCCCGGCTCCTCGGGTTATGTACCTCCGTCGTGGATGGAAGACGTTCGCTCGCATCCACAGCCTGACGGCGGGGCTCATCCTCTACTTCAAATTAATGGAGGACGGCCTGCTCTCCGTCAAGATCTTCGGAGAGTTTCGAACTTGCCTGAAGTGCTGTGTGGAGAGCTCCTCCGACGGAGATTCCGACGATGGAAACTCTTCCTCGAGCGAAAGTGATGAGAAGGAACACGGGGCAGATGACGGATATGAGTCCGACTAGGCGTCGGACGCCCCGCACCTGGGCGGGTGCGGCAGCAGCAGCATCTGCACCTGGCCGCTCCTCCGGCAGAGGTTTGCCGGGGGTGAGGCCAGCTCCTTGAACTTCTCGGGGCCGTCTCCTTGGGCGGCTGGCGTCGGGAGGCTGCGGAAGAGGAAGAGGGCGGGCGGCAAGGCCGTCAACTCGGAGTACCAGGGCACCGATGCCTTCATCGCGTATTGCCGGTCCTGCCGCCTCGTCTTCCAGCTCCTTTCCCGGCACCGTCATCACCGGCCCACCCGTGGGCGGCCACCGAGGTGTTCTCTTGATGCTTTCTGCTGCTCGTAGCTCGCCTAGGTGCCCCTTTTGCCCTCTCGCCTCCTTGACCTGCCTCCTGAGGACAGGGACAAGAAAGGGATTACGGGCATCTTATCTCTTTTTTAGTTTGTAAGCCTGCGGGCCTTCGTTAAATTTAGAACTTGTAATCCCCTTGCTCATGTTTTTCATTCCGTACGAACTGTACCTGTATGGGATGTTTTTAATGAAAAAGGGATGCTTGTCGGGTTTTTCGCTCGTGGGTAAACCCCGCGACAAGGAGCGAATCCTTGTTATTGTTTAAGATAAACGTTTTTCGCCCGGCAACAGGCCTTGCCGTCCCCCCACTTTTCGCGCTCTTGGCGGAGGCAGGGATGAAGTGGGCTTTAGGCTACTCGTTCTACCTCCTTGCCGCTGCGGCTACAACCAAATCCGGACCCAGGAAATAATCCTTAGGTATAGGAAAAAGGGGAGCACGGCAGCCTAGAGATAAAAACGAGGTTTCACATGCCCCAGTCCTGTTCCGAAATGCACGACAGAGGATAAAAGACTTATCTAGAGCTGCAGCCCCCTGGCAATCTCATCTTGCCGCAGTTGGATCCTTGTGCTTGCAGCCCCCGGCAACTCTGGTTTGCCGGGGTCGGGACGCCGGTCCGTTTTCTTTCTCCCAAGTAGCTCAGCAGAAGTGCTCATGTGCCCTGCGAACCAAAAGAGGACAGAAGAGAAACAGATAGACGCGCACTCGACCTCTAAGCTAGGGGTTAGTCGCTGCTGAGCACTATCAACCCTAACCAAGGAAGAGACTCGACCTAGCATGCATGCTATGACTTAGGGTGCAAGCGCTTCATTTATTTATGCTCAGGGTCTGCGTCTGGCTTTGTACGAAGGGTTACATGCTTTGCCGGCAAAGCTTGTACAAAAGGTGGCTTGTCGGGAGGCCCGGCAAGCCGCGCCTTATGGGTAAAACTTATGAAGATGCTCGATGTTCCAGGAGTTGCTCACTGGGACGGCATCTTCGGTCTCCAGGCGGACTGCGCCGGGCCTGGTGACTCGTATTACCCGATAAGGGCCTTCACACTTCGGCGTCAACTTGTTGGCATTCTTGGCCGACTGAACGCGCCGAAGAACAAGGTCGCCTTCCTCAAAGCTTCGGGCATGAACCTTGCGGCTATGGTAGCGGTGCAAGGCTTGCTGGTAGCGCGCTGCTCTCACAGCCGCCCGAAGACGATCTTCCTCAAGGAGCGTTGCGTCATCTTGGCGCAACCGCTCTTGCTCAACCTCATCATCAGCGAGCACTCGAGGTGACCCGTATATGAGTTCCGTGGGGAGAACTGCTTCTGCCCCGTAGACCAGGGCAAAAGGTGTCTGGCTGGTGGCCCGATTTAGCGTCGTCCTGATCGACCAAAGAACTGCTGGCAATTCATCAATCCAGCGCCTTCCGCTCTTGCCCAGCTTGTCAAAAGTCTTTGTCCTTAGGCCTCGCAACACTTCAGCATTCGCCCTCTCCGCTTGGCCGTTGCTCCGTGGGTGTTCCACGGAAGCAAAACAGACCTTGCTGCCGAGGTCTTGAATGTATTGCATGAAGGTGTGGCTCGTGAACTGCGTGCCGTTGTCGGTGATGACTCTATTTGGCACACCAAAACGGTAGACCAGTCCTTTGAAAAACTTGACAGCTGACTGAGCAGTCACCTTTCTCACTGCTTCCACCTCCGGCCACTTCATGAACTTGTCGATTGCAACGTACAAGTACTCAAAGCCCCCGACAGCGCGGGGGAAAGGGCCCAGTATGTCGAGCCCCCAGACCAAGAATGGCCAGGAGAGAGGGATTGTTTGAAGGGCTTGGGATGGTTGATGAAGCTTCTTTGAATGGAACTAACACGCTTCACACTTGGTTACTAGTGCCGTCGCATCCTGGAGGGCGGTGGGCCAGAAGAAACCTTGCCGGAACACCTTTTCGGCAAGGGCCCTCGACCCTATGTGGGAGCCACATATGCCTCCATGTATCTGCGCCAACAGCTCCAGTCCTTCCTCCCGGGGGATGCACTTCAATTTCACGCCGTTCGGCCTTCTCCTGTACAGGACGTCATCGACGAACTGGTACAGGGCGGACCGACGGGCTACTTTCTCTGCTTCTTCCTGCTCCTCAAGAAGCTCCCCTGTTTGGAGGAATCGGACGGTATGCTGCGCCCACGCCGGAGCCTGGGGCTCGACGGCAAGGACCAAAGGCATTTCTTCCGCCATGGGAGCGGCTGTCTCTACGGCTAGGGCTTGACGCCCTGGCGGAGGCAGCTGCTCTTGGGCAGGCTCAGCGTCCGCGGCAGCACCCTTGCCGGCAGCCCCAGAGGGCTCGGTAGGAAAGTACTTGCCGGGACCCGACTTCCTTCGCTTGTTCTGCCCCGCTGATGGTTCGACGGATGGTTGAGTTAACCGGAGCAAAAAGGTACCTGGTTCCATAGGTAGCTTGAATGCGGCACGCTTTGACAGGTAATCGGCGATGTCGTTCTCCGCTCGGGGGACGTGCTCCGCTTGGATACCGTCAAAGCGTTCCTCCAGCTTCCTCACCTCATCTACGTAAGCTTCCATCAATGGGCTCTGATAATCCTTGTTGACCTGTCTGACAACGAGCTGCGAGTCACCCCTGACGATGAGCTTCTTAACCCCGAGGTCTGCCGCGATCCTGAGACCGGCAAGCAATCCCTCGTACTCAGCAATGTTGTTGGTGGACATCTCCCTGGGGAAGTGCATCTGGATCACGTACTTGAGGTGCTCTTCGGTGGGTGCGACGAGCAGCACACCGGCACCGGCGCCTTGCAGCGAGAAAGCCCCATCAAAGTACATGATCCAGTCGCGGTCTGCTTCCTTGCCGGGGAGAGTGGTCTCCTGGATTTCTTCGTCAGGCGTCGAGG
Source organism: Triticum aestivum (assembly GCF_018294505.1). Lineage (NCBI taxonomy): Eukaryota > Viridiplantae > Streptophyta > Magnoliopsida > Poales > Poaceae > Triticum > Triticum aestivum. The sequence goes on from NC_057796.1 coordinate 464,459,893, forward strand.
TCCATTCTGCAATGAACTCCGCCAAGACTCTGCTCTGAATTGTCGAGGTACTTTCAAACCTTAAACCAAAGCTTGACAACTCCAAGGCCCATTCCACAATCCTTCCAGTCGCATCCGGGTTGTGCAGCATCCGTTGTAATGGGAGGCGGGTGACGACAGTGATCTCGTGGGCTTGGAAGTAATGATGCAGCTTCCTCGAGGCCATAAGGAGGCCAAAGAGCAATTTCTGCACACTAGAGTACCTCGATCTAGCTCCCTGCGAGAGGGAGCTGACAAAGTAAACCGGGTGCTGCATCATCTTCTTCTTCTGCACCACCTCACTTGACTGCGCGGGCACTGCCTTGGCAGCATCAGACTCTGCCGGGGGCCTCGCCTTGCCGGCACCAGGCCCTGCCGGGGGAATTTTGGGCTTGCCATCCGCTGATTATGCCGCCGTCACTGCCTCCTCATTGACCTTCCTCTGTGTCACCAGCGCAGCGCTGACCACTTGATTCGTCACCGCCAGATACAGCAGCAACAACTCTTGTGGTTTAGGCGCAACCAGTATTGGCGTGGAGGAAAGGTATTTCTTCAGATCCTGCAATGCTGCCTCGGCTTCTGGGGTACACTCTATTGGGCCTGTCTTCTTCAAGATTTTGAAGAAGGGAAGGGCGCGCTCGACGGACTTGGAGATGAATCGGCTCATGGCGGCAACGCAGCCGGTGAGCCAACGCACATCCTTGATCCGCTTGGGCGCCTCAATCTGCTCAATAGCCTTGATCTTGTCTGGGTTTGCCTCGATCCCGCGCTGCGACACAAAGAACCCGAGAAGCTTGCCGGATGGAACGCCGAAGACACACTTCTCAGGGTTCAGCTTGAGGTTGATCTTGCGCAGGTTAGCAAATGTCTCTTCCAGATCTTGCACAAGAGTTGGCCCGTCCTTGGTTTTGACCACTATGTCATCCATGTATGCCTCCATATTTCTATGGAGCTGAGGTTCAAAACCAATTTGGACTGCTCTTGCGAACGTTGAGCCAGCACTCTTCAACCCAAAAGGCATCCGTAAAAAGCAATACGTACCACATGGGGTGATGAATGTTGTCTTCTCTTCATCCTCTCTTGTCATGAAGATCTGGTGGTAGCCCGAGTAGGCGTCGAGGAATGATAACAGATCACACCCGGCTGTGGAGTCAACAATCTGGTCGATGCGCGGCAACGGGAAGGGGTCCTTAGGACAAGCCTTATTGATATCTGTGTAATCAATACACAGTCTCCACTTCCCATTCGCCTTGCGCACCACTACCGGATTGGCCAACCACGTCGGGTGGAGCACTCCTCTCACCAAACCTGCCGCTTCCAACTTCCTGATCTCCTCTGTGATGAACTCCTGCCTCTCCAGAGCCTGCTTTCTGACCTTCTGCTCGACGGGCCGCACGTGGGGGTAGACAGCTAGGTGGTGCTCAATCACCTCCCTGGGAACACCGGGGATGTCGGATGCTTGCCATGCAAACACGTCGACATTCGCCCGCAGGAAGGTGAAGAGCGTGCCTTCCTATTTGCTGTCGAGGGTGGAGCCTATGCTGAAGGACCCTCCCGTGCCATCCTCCCTGACGGGCACCCTCTTGGTCTGCGGCGGCTCGGCCCTGGATCTCTTGCTCTTGTCGGTAGAGCTCTCTGCACGTCCTCGACGGTAGCACAACACTCCGAGGAGGTGCGCTTGCCAGAGTGGGTGCGAGAGGTCTTGCCGGGCTTCTTCTTCCCTCCTAGGCCTTCAGCGGCAGGAGCAGGTGCCTTGACGGCAGCTGCTGCAACTGCTTCCCGGTAGAGTTGGTCGGCGCAAATCAGCGCGTCCTTCTTGTCGGAGGGGACGGAGATGATGGTCAACGGCCCGGGCATCTTTAGCATGTTGTAGGCGTAGTGTGACGCCGCCATGAACTTGGCTAGTGCCGGGCGGCCGAGGATCCCGTTGTAGGGCAAGGGGATCTCGGCCACGTCGAAGACGATCCTCTCCGTCATGTAGTTCAACTCTCCTCCAAATGTCACGGGCAGTGTGACCTTTCCCTTCGGCTGGCTCCTCCCTAGATTGACCCCTCGAAACGTGCCCGTTTCCTCGAGGTCTCCATCAGGGATTTGCAACTTTTTTATCACGACAGGCGAGATCAGGTTCAGGCCGGCCCCGCCGTCAACCAAATCTTGTTCACCCTGAGGTTGCGTATCGTTGGTGAGACCAACAATGGCAAACACCCGACCGCGGTAGTGCGGTCGGGGTGGTCCTCGGCGTCAAAGATGAGGGGCGTGCTGGACCACTTCAGCGACTTCTGAGCGTTGAACGACGGCTCTGCTGCTATAATCTCACGCGCCCACTGCTTGAGCTGGCGGTGAGAGGTATGCAGCGAGGCGCCGCCATCGACGCACATGGCCTCCGTAGCCTTCTGGAACCCTTGCTCACTAGACTCGTCGTCCTCGTCGTGATCATCGTCTTCTTGTTTCTTGTCGCGGCCCCGGGCAGGCCTCTCTTGCTGGTTGTCCTTGCCGAGGCGGCCTCCTTGGCCGCCACGCTTCTTGCCGGATCCCTCAGCACCGTCCTGGTCCTTCTCCTTGTCCCGCCTCTCGTACTCAGCCTTTTGCTTCTCAGCAAGCAGCTTGACTTGTCGGCAGTTCTGGAGGTCGTGGCCCTTGGTGTGGTGGATCTTGCAGTATTGCTTGCCGGAGCTCCCTGGCTTGTCGATAGCCGCCAAGGCCCGGCAGGCGACGCACCCGGCAATCTCCTTGTCGGGAGCGCCTGCCTTGACCTTCTTGCTGGCACCGGTGTCGTCAGATCCCTCAACGGCAAGCACGGCCTTGCCCTTGCATTTCCTGTTGCGACGCCGGCCCTTCTTCATCGGGGTAGCGGCGTCCTCATCGGTAGAGTCGGTTTCCGCGCCGGCGTCTTCGTCGGGGTACTTCCTTCCCTCTTCAGCCCGGGCACATCTATCGGCCAGAACGTAGAGCTCGGCCACATCCTTAACCTTGGTCATCGCCAGCTCCTCGCGCATCTTGCGATTGCGCACATTCTGGTGGAACGCGCTAATCACAGTGGCGGGATGAACGTCGGGGATGTTGTACTGCACCCGGCTGAATCTCTGGATGTACTTGCGCAGGGTCTCCCCTTCCTTCTGGGGAATGATATGCAGATCACTGGCCTGGCCATGAGCTTGGTGGCCTCCTGTGAAGGCGCCAACGAACTCATGGCACAGATCCGGCCAAGAAGAAATGGAATCCACCGGCAAGTGCATCAACCAAGACATCACATTGGGCTTGAGCGCCAGCGGGAAATAGTTGGCAAGCACCTTGTCGTCGCGAGCCCCAGCAGCCTGCATCGTGATGGTGTAGATGCTGAGGAACTCGGACGGATGGGTCTTGCCAGTGTACTTCTCGCCGACGTCGGGCTTGAACGTGCGGTGGGACGGCCACTGGAACTGCCGCAGCTCACGGGTAAAGGCCGGGCAGCCCACCTCGTAAGGTAGGCCGCCGGAGCCCCCCGGTGTCGGGTGGTCATAGCGGGTCCCGCCCGCTTGTCCGACTGGCGGCGCGTTTCGCGCCGGCATTCGGCGGTGGTTCGAGCATCTTCGTGAGCTCGCTCCCGAAGGACCTGACACTGGTCGCGGAGGGTCCGTGGGTCGAACGACGCTATGGAGATATTATCACAAGTGTCGTCACGACGGGCCGACGCCCGCGGCGGCTGGCGAGGAGGAGGAGAGTGCACTGTGGCCGTAGCTCCCCCGGTCCTCCCAGCGCCAGCATGTGGTGGCTCGGTGGAGCGCCGACCCGAGGGCCCCGCCGGTCGCGGATCATCTTTGTTTGCGATAGCGACGAGGCTTCAGATGGTGGCCCTCCACTCGTCGAGCTTCTCCGCAGCAGGAGGGAAGTCGAGGAGCAGCTGCGCGCGCGCCAAAGCTTCCGCTGGCGTGGGCGGCGGCGACAGCTGCGTGGATCGCGGCACGCTTCGACTTCTAACTACGTTAGAAGGAGCTCCGTTACGACCCAACGGCTGCGTGCCATTTTCGCCAGCGCTTCGGCGAGCATGCTGTACCCCTTCATCTTGCGGATGACGCACAGGGCTCTTCCCACGGCGGTGCCCAGGGTCACCAACGTGGTGACGCTGCCCGGTGCGCACACCATGGGAAGAGCGCGTGGTGGTCGCCGTTGTGGGCGTCTTGGAGGTCGCTGCGCCGCCCGGAGGTGGCACAACGACACCCCTGGAGGGCCCTGCGCCGCCTGCGGGGGGCCCAGCTCCGTCTTTGGATCTGGCGACGTGCGGCCGGTCGTTTGGCGCACGAACGACGCCGCTCGCCAGGCTCTGACAGCCTGGGCGATGTTGGTGCTCGCGGACCGTGGCCCGGGTCCTTTCCGCGACCGGTCCACTGCTTGTCCGCACCAGCACGGGTCGTTCGGCTCCCAACGAGCCGATCGCCGTGGCCGTCTTCTTCTTAGGAGCAATGGCGACGAAGAACTGCTAGGCTAACTACTAGACCAGATTCTCACAATTGCGCCCCCTACCCGGCGCGCCAAAGATTTCGGTGTGGAACGACACCTATGGGATCACAAGAATCCCTACTATGGTTGCCGGGGCGCAGGGTTGCAAGAAGAGCAGGATCAGTAGACAGCACAAGGTTCGTTTACCCAGGTTCGGGCCGCGAGGATGTGTAAAACCCTAGTCTTGCTTTGGTGGGTGTATTTCAGAGAGTTCTTGAGCTCTCGAACTAGCTGTGGTCAGTGCGTGGTTTGAAAGAGCCGAATCCTTCTCCAGTATGCCATGGGCCTCCTTTTATAGTTGGAAGGGGCTGCCACAGTGGCACACAGGAGGTGGAAAGGCATACAGTGCCATGAGCTTATCGCTCGTATTACAGGACAAGACGCATTTAATGCATAGCTTAGGTGTCCCCTTGCTTTATTGGGGACGGGGGCGAGGCCCGTCCCGTCCGTCGCCGCTCCTCCTTGCTTCGACATGCGCCCTGGCCAGCGATGCGTGCGGCGCCATGTAGGCAATTAGGCAGCTGAGGTGGCGCGGTGGTGGAGCCTTCACGAAGATCTGCATGCCGCCATGCAGGCGCTCGATGAGTTGGCCCGGGAGCTGCATGTTGCCACGCAGGTGCCCGCCCAGCTGGTTGGGCTGGCAGCTGCATGTGAACGGCGGTGGAAGCTTGGTTGGCGCGGGCCTGGTGGTGGCCCCGCTGGCGTCCTTGGCGAGGGCCTTGCCGGGTGGCCCGGCAAGGGTCTTGCCGCGGCGCGTTGTCGTCCCCGGCAAGGACCTTGCCGGGGGTCTGGTGGCCTTCCTCGGCAAGGATCTTGCCGAGGATCGTCGTCTTCTAATCCTCATCTGATCTTGAATATGTCTTCACAAAGATCTGCATGCCACCACAGAGGTGCCTTCCCGAGCCCTGGCCCCACGTGGATGATGGCATTGGGGACCGTGGGCTCAAGGGTGGCTCGCTCTGTTGGTGTGGGGCGAGCTGCCCCGGCAAGGGTCTTGCCGGGGCTGCTGAGGCTACCCCGGCAAGGGTCTTGCCGGGGGAACCTGCTTCGTCCCTCTGTTCTTCGTGGCCTTGGCCTTGGCGCTGCTCTGATTATCTGGGCTTCGGTCTTACCTTGGCTCACCTCCCCTGTTCTGCTTGGTGTGACCGCGGGCGCGGCTCCGACTGCCCGTGCACATGTAAAGGGGTACAAAAGTGCGCCCCTCTTTTTGTACACCGACACCACGTTCCAAATAACGTGCTGACAGAACTCGGAGGAGTAATATTAAATGCAATGTGGAACGTCCGCCATAAAACTTTGGCCAACGGGCAATCAAGAAAAAGGCGTTTGATAGTTTCATCCCGATCACAGAAGCTACACCTAGTAGGTCTTGTCCATTTACGCTTTGCCAAGTTGTCCTTGGTTAATATTACTTGTTTATGTACAAACCACATAAACACTTTAATTTTCAAAGGAACTTTGATAGTCCAAACATATTTGGAGCTAGGAATAAAGCTTGAATTGATAACATCATGATACATTGATTTAACTGTAAACTCTCCAGACCTAGTAAGCTTCCAGCGTAATTTATCGGGCTGTTGAGACAGCTGAACCTCCATCAGTCTACTCACTAGATGAAGCCATTCTTCCCAATGATTGCCGGCTAGCGTCCTCCTGAATTGAATATTAAGGGGAATGGATTGAAGTACCATTGCAACGAAAGCATCACGTCGTTGAACAATACGATACAACGATGGATATTGAATCGCAAGGGGGGTCTCTCCTAGCCAAGTATCCTCCCAGAATCATGTGCTAGCACCGTTACCGACAATAAACTTTGTCCTATTAAAAAAGGCTAATTTGACTCTCATAAGACCTTTCCAAAAAGGTGAGTCAGTCGGCCTCGCGGTCACCTGGGATAAAGTTTTGGAGTGAAGATACTTGCTACAGAGAATCTGCGCCCAAGTGGCATCAGTCTCGACAGATACTTCGACATCCACTTGCTGAGAAGACATCTGTTCTTGACCTCAAGATTCTCAATGCCAAGACCCCCTTGGTCTTTCGGTCGACGGATAATATCCCACTTGGCGAGTCTGTATTTTCTTTTTAGTTCATCGCTCTGCCAAAAGAAACGTGATCGATAGAAGTCCAGTCTTTTCCTTACTCCAACTAGGACTTCGAAGAATGACAAGAGAAACATAGGCATACTCGTGAGGACCGAATTTATCAGAATTAATCGGCCTCCGTATGACATGAGCTTGCCCTTCCAGCAACTCAGTTTCTTTTCAAAGCGGTCCTCGATACACTTCCATTCTCTGTTTGTCAACTTACGATGGTGGATTGGTATACCTAAGTATGTAAAAGGTAAAGTCCCCAAATCACACCCAAACAATTGCCTATAAGCCTCTTGTTCGCCATTGGCTCTACCAAAGCAGAACAATTCACTTTTGTGAAAGTTAATCTTTAACCCGGTCAATTGTTCAAATAAGCACGACACCAGCTTCATATTTCTCGCTTTTGCCAAGTCATGCTCCATAAAGATGATCGTATCATCGGCGTACTGTAGGATAGACACACCACCATCAACTAGATGAGGTACCAGTCCACCCACCTGTCCAGCCTCCTTAGCCCTTCCTATCAGAATTGCCAACATATCAACTACAATGTTGAACACAATAGGAGACATCGGATCTCCTTGTCTCAGGCCCTTATGTGTCTGGAAATAATGACCTATGTCGTCATTCACTTTAATTCCAACACTCCCTTTTTGCGTGAACGATTCTACCTGGCGTCGCCAGGCTTCATCAAAACCTTTCATACGCAAGGCCTGTTGAAGGAAAGGCCATTTGACTTTATCGTACGCTTTCTCGAAATCCATCTTAAAAACGACTCCATCTAGTTTTTTCGAGTGAATTTCGTGGAGCGTTTCATGAAGGACCACAACCCCTTCTAGAATGTTTCTGTCCGGCATGAAAGCAGTTTGGGAATGCTGCACCACAGAATGCGCAATCTGCGTGAGCCTATTAGTCCCAACCTTGGTGAAAATTTTGAAACTAACATTGAGGAGGCAGATCGGCCTGAACTGCTCAATCCTCACAGCCTCTTGTTTTCTTAGGAAGCAATGTTATAATTCCAAAATTCAAGTGAAATAACTGAAATTGTCCAGAGAATAAATCATGGAACGTTGGTAGCAAATCACCCTTAATAATATGCCAACACTTTTTATAGAACTCCGCCGGAAATCCATCCGGCCCTGGAGCCTTATTGCTTTTCATCTGCGCAATAGCTTCAAACACCTCTTTCTCCGAAACGGAGCAATCAAAATATCATTCTCATCAGCAGTAAGTTGAGACACATCCTCAATCCTGGACTCATCCAGGGACACACAATTATCCTCCGGAGGTCCAAACAACTGCTTGTAGTACTCGGTTATGTATAATTTTAGGTTATCCTATCCTAAAATCGTTCCTTCATCTTGTTGAAGCTGAAAAATTCTCTTCTTTCTGTGCTTGCCATTAGCGATCAAGTGAAAGAATTGAGTGTTCGCGTCTCCTTGGACAACTTTGCGAACCTTAGCCCGCAGCGCCCACTTTAATTCCTCTTCACGGAGAAGCTCTTTCAACCCCATGGTGATTCTTGAGTTGACTAGGCTATCTCTGGGTTGCCGATGGGATGGGATATTCTGCGGCATGGACATGGCCTAGCGATCAGATGTGATATTGAGAAAGAGCCAGAATTATGTATTTATAATGAGGTGTGAAGTGATCAAAATTCTAAAAGGTGGTGCAAATTTTCGACTAGGAGATCATTTGTTACTGTGATTCAATTCTTTCCGCAAAAAGAAATATTTAGTGATAACTTGTCACACACTTTCAGCATGCTGATGTACTTTACCTTTTGAAACTTTGAGACTTTGCGTGTGAGCACAGAATTCGAGCTGGTATCGACGCGTACTAGAAATGTCTGAAACTGATTGCTACAGGAGTATGATTTATCTTATACTCCATGTCGATCACTACTACGTTAGCTGGTCACTCTTCCCTGGATCCTTGTGTCAACAGTTTGAAAAGACAAGTTGGATCAACTCGAGGACACATGAAATAATTAAGTTCTACAGTAGTAACCAGCCATATGCGAGTGCGCAAAGATGTTGCATTACCATGGCAGTGTACTGAACAATTGTAAGCATTGGAACATGGATTTGATTACAGCAAGAAATCACACACACAAAAATCAGAGCATCTAAGTTTCGGAACATGAATTTAGTTACAGAAAGGAAGCACAAATGGTCAGTGACATGTCATAACTGAATAAGGTGATGCTTTATGCTTGGGCAGCGAACATGTGTGTGGTGTGCACAAAATTACTGTGCCAAGTGGCTGCATTTCCATGACCCATTGACGGATTGTAAGTGCAAGTACCTAAATGAGTAGCATTGCAACATAATTTTTTTATGATAAGAGGGTGGTGTGCAACTGAATATTTTGAAGGGACAGAAGGTTCCTCCTCCTCCTCCTCCTATATTTCTCCTGCTGCTAGTGGTCATGACAGGGTATGGTATATATAGATAGAGATTCGATAGGAGTTTGGATGCTAATTACCATGTGTTGGCTTAGGTGGATAGGAACTTGAACCTTTAATCCCTACCCTTTAGTACCGGTTGCAGAACCGGCACTAAAAGCCCTTACGAACCAGCACTAAAAGCCCTTACGAACCGGTGCTAAATTCCGGTTCTGCACTAGTGATGTTATAGATTGGGTGGATGAAGATGCTGCTCGGTTTTCTCGTCAGCTTGAGCCTTTGCCCGATTGCTGTACTTGCCATGGATAATGCAATCTGTGTGAATTCTTTGTCAGATCCGTCGACCAGGTCAGTGAAGAACGAGCTCCCAGATCTTGATGAAAGAGCCAAACTGTGCCTCGCTATTAATTCTATCATCCACATCTCATTCATGATCCCATCTCTGACAGAGAGGTTCTTTCTAGCAGCCATCTTGTAAAGCTTTTCTAGCAGCCATCTTGTAAAGCCCCAGCTCGAGTTCTTGATGAAGGAGTATGATTTTTTTTTATACAGTGAAAAAAATTTGAAGTCATGATTATGAAAAAAGAACATCGCCGTTGCCGGGGATCGAACCCGGGTCACCCGCGTGACAGGCGGGAATACTTACCACTATACTACAACGACTTTGATGCTCTTTTAATTATTAGCAAATCTTACATTATTAGATCATATTGCGAGAGCAGCTCGATCAGGAAACTTAACCATCCGGCGAAAACTGAGACATATAACTGAGCTTCAGTTACTGAAGCATCGCAAGCGGTCAGGCGATCGAGATCGCCATGTCCAACTCCCCTTCTCATCGGCACCTCCCACCATCACCAGGGCCTTCTCGCTTCTTGGCCTCTCTGCTCCTCGCGCAAGTACGTTTCCGTACTCTCCAACCTATCTTGATTCTTCTGCTTTAGGCAAAAAAATGTTGATCTCTTCGTGCACCAGTTGATTTTTTGGAAGATTCAATAGATCCGCTCTTCAAATTCATTCCCAACAAGCAATCTCACAAAAAAAAATTAAAATGACTAACGTGGATTTACTGATTTACCCGACATAGAAAACGCGGGACATTATACAGAAAATTGCCTATAATGAAACCCACAGAAAACCCGGCAAAAAAGAAAAGTAAAACATTCGGAAACAATCTGTTTTCCTCTCGTCCCTGGCGGCTGGAACCCTAGCCGCCGCCAAGGGAGGCCGATCTTCCAAAGCCGCTCTACGGCAGCTCCCCTCCGCCGGCGACCTCAGTCGTCGGTGGTGAGGGGGGCCGCCGGATCCACGCGTGTGGATCGTTTTTACTTTCGTAGTCTAGGTTTTTAGGTTGTTCATCGTCTTTGCTTCGGCGGCGACGATGACAACGCTGAATAAAGATTCTTCGGATCCTTCCCTGACGAGGTCATCGGTCCTATGGTTGGGGATGGATTTGGAAACCAGTCTGTTCAAGCAAGGATAGCGTGGCCGCGACGGCATCCTCGTGGTGGACCTGTGTCCTCGGGCTCCGCCGTTGCGACGGCGTTTGCTCCAGTGTCGGCGCGGAGCTTGGGAGGTAGTCCAGGAGCGGATGCAGATTGTGGTCTGCATTGACGACATCTGGAAGACGGAGCATGTGCTGGGCTCGTGGTTCGTGGATGACAGATATGGTTTCCTCCTTCGGCGTTTTAGTCGTGGTGGGGTGCTAGATCTGGAGTTCGATGGCGTGTCTGGGGTGTTGCCCCGGTCTGATTCGTTCAACGGTAAGGGCTTCACTTTTGGTGAGCCACCTTGGAGGTCCGCAAAGCTGCATATCAGCGATGGAGCCGCGTCGAGCTCGGGTGAGAAGGTGATTCGTCATTCTTTTCTTCGGTGGCTACTGTGGTGGTGCCGGAGGCAGGTGACGGGCGTTGGTGTCAAGCTCAGAGATATTCTGCTATCTTTTCAATTTTGTTATGTCGGTCTTTACGTGACTTGTACTTTGTTTTTTATGATATGAATGAGACACGTACTACCATGCAAAAAAAAAACCCACAGAAAACCCTTCAGGAAACATTGCGTGCGTGTGTCCATAGAAATGCTTGACATGTGTCACACGGGTGTTCTGATTTTCGTAATGAATTGTCCACAAAAATGTGTATATTTGAGAAATTTGCTTAAAATGCCTTCATGGCTGTTCCAGTTTGTCTGCCAAATTGTGTCGTACTGAATTCCACTGAAAAACGAATGGAGGTGTGTTGGCCCTGCACCAGTATGTACTACTAGTGCTGCTGCAACCTCCCTATCGACCTTGGAAAATGAAACTCTTTCTCCCTTACAAAGAACAAAAAAGAAATATCTCTAGCAGAACTCGGGATTGAGCTTCTTTCTCTCCAAAATATTATGGGATTTCATGTCGCGCCTTGAAAAAAACTAGCATGAGCAGTGCGGAGGAACCCCAAAAAACGCGTCGTATTTCTCGATTTGACATGCACAAGATGGACTCTATCTAACTACGAATTCAGATGTCAGATTTCAGTTTCCCCCACTTCCCATAGCAGATGCCCATGGTCCCATTGTGAAAAATCTCCGAGTCTCGTGGGAAAAATAGGTGGGTTGTCGTGAAGTAACATGTGCAGTGCGTCGTGACCTCGTCGCCCCCGCGCTTGCTCGCACCACTACTGGGCGTCTCCCCTTCTCATCCTCTTCACTCGACGCACGTGTGCGACGACTCCATCCCCAATGTGGTACCCGCTATCGCCGGTTCCCACAGCCCACACCCCCGCCTTGCCACCCGTCGGCCGCGTATCACGGAACTCTAGGGATTTTGCGTTGTTGTCCGCCGCGAGGTGAGAGGAGGGGAATGGACGACAGCGCGGTGCAACGCATTTCCCCCAAAAAGGAATGGTTGAGGCGCGGCTGCTGGGAAGCAAAAGAAACCAAACACTCTCTTTCTAACATTTTTTAGGAGATTCTAGCATTTGTTTTTTTTAGGGGATTCTAGTATTTTTTTAGGGCAAGATTCTAGCATTTGTTGGAAAAAAAATGTATATGGCAGTTTCGTGGGCCGAATCCGCGCGAGCGGCCTGGCCTGGTACAAGCGATGCGTAGGGCGGCCTACCTAAATCCCAAGCGCGCCCTACCTAAATCCCTCCTGCTCTCTACCACCACCCAGCCGCCGTTCCGTTCCGCCCGTACCTTACCCCTCCCCACCACCCGCGCCTGCGTCGCCGCCGGCGCCGTCGCCGTCGCCCGTTCCATCTCGTCGGGGTGCCGCCGCCCCCGCCCCGCTCGTCCGCGGCGTCTGTCCACCGAGCCCTGAGGTACCGGCTTGTTTTATCTTTCCATCCCGTCCAGCGAGTGGTCAAATCACCTTCGGAGCTCGCGCGTTGCAGGTCCCGCCGGCCGCCACCATGTGCGGCATCCTCGCCGTCCTCGGCGTCGGCGACGTCTCCCTCGCCAAGCGCTCGCGCATCATCGAGCTCTCCCGCCGGTAACACGCCCACCCCGCCGTTTCACTCCGCTCCCTCCCTTTCTGTGTTTATGCTTGGCCTGTCCCTGTGCGCGCGCGCGCCTCCGAGAGTTACAATTGAAGTTGGCGGTGGATTTGTGTGGACTGGAATAGCAGGCGAGATGTGGGTCAACTTTGGCCGGGTCATGTCGTTCTCGCCTTATTTACCATTTTTAGTTATTTGACTTGTCACTTTCTTTTTGGTGATGGAAAGGCATTTGGCTTATCTAGTATGGAGATATTCATGTACAGTTTGTGTTAGGCGAATTGTTGATATACCGGCGAAATTGTGGTTAGCCTTTTACGGATGTAAGATTCTTTGCGAGCGAGCTGTGGTGTGTGATGTTTTTGTTGCAGTTTTTGTTGCTTAACGATGTGCTTTACTTGTGTGATTGTGCATGCTGATGTACCTGAATGCTATTGATTTCAGATTTATTGAAATGCATTACTTGTAGCAATCCATCCATATTGTGTACATGTGCAATCATAGAATTTTTTTTATTGCAGAATTAGGACACTGTAGTGAGGTGTATAGGATTCTATCTGTAAAACCATGCAACATTATGCGTGTAAATGTGCGTTTTACTTGGGATGCTGCAAAATGTCTGCCCTTTTATGTAATTGCAGTCAGATAGTCGAGGATGTTAACATGGGATTGTGGTCAAATGTCGTTTATCCACCAACCTGTACAAACCTTCACTTCTATATCTACTGAAAAATTCTTTTACAAATAGGTTAGGAAATTACTATTTTCCAAGTGTTAGCAAAACCTAGTTTGCTGTGTCTTAGGACTTGCTGTGTGCAACTTCTCCATCTTTACGAACTGCATGGTCATGGGGTAACAGTTTTCAGGTTTTTTTTTACTTTAGCTTAGCGAGAGTTGTTGTTCAACACAAAGTTGCGTTAGATTAAACTGGAATTAGAAATGTTCTGTACTGTAGTGACTGAAAACCTCTGTGTGCTTCTTGTTATTTAAATGTTCTTAGGTGATACATGGTTCATTTTATGAAATCTTATGCACCCACTGATCTCAGTCTACCATTTTTGATAGATTACGGCACAGAGGCCCTGATTGGAGTGGTATACACAGCTTTGAGGATTGCTATCTTGCACACCAGCGGTTGGCTATTGTTGATCCCACATCTGGAGACCAGCCATTGTACAACGAGGACAAAACAGTTGTTGTGACGGTCAGTATCTGGAGTGAGAATGGCACTTTTTCATTTATCTTATTTGTGCTTTCATGATTCATTTTGATGTATAACACATGATTACGTCTCACTATTCTGCTATTAGTAACTAGCATTTGGTAGTATACTTTTGTGATGGGATTTTGGAAATGTTGTCTATGGAGCTCTGCTCAATACATCTTGTGAGACACGACCTACCCACCATATTTGCGTAACTAAACTAATTCTGTTTGACATTTCCAGGTGAACGGGGAGATCTATAATCATGAAGAACTGAAAGCTAAGCTGAAACATCATAAATTCCAAACTGGTAGTGATTGTGAAGTTATTGCTCACCTAGTAAGTTTCTATTCTTATTTCTCTATGTTCAGCTTCTTTTGGTGTCCTATTGTGTAACTTGGATTCTGCCAACACTTCTAAATGTTATCATCCTCCAGTGCTTATATTTTATATGTTAACATCTGTACTTCCAAATTCTATTGTTTTCACAGTATGAGGAATATGGGGAAGAATTTGTGGATATGTTGGATGGCATGTTCTCATTTGTGCTTCTTGACACACGTGATAAAAGCTTCATCGCTGCCCGTGACGCTATTGGCATCTGTCCTTTATACATGGGCTGGGGCCTTGATGGTACGCATGGAATATGTTCTTGTAGCTACTTGTCTGTTTGATCAAAATCACGACCATGTAGTTATAGCCTTTTTCCTCTCAAATTTATCTTGTCCTGGACTTTCTGTATGGTTTGCTTGGTTATTCAACTGTTTAAACGGTCACGCAATGTATCATGGGGAGGTGGAAAACAGGCTGCATGTAGGTTCATTTAAATTCAAGTTAAGATTAGAAGTAGATATATCATCGCTTGCCTACTTCATTAGATTAGAATTGGACAAGGCCAATTCATTTGCAGAATAACAATAAAAGATAATAACCCTAGATCTATCGTCGTCTCACATCCTATACAATTGGAGTGGTATCTCTCACCATTTCCAATTTGATAGCTAGAATATAGAGGTGTTACTCCCTCTGTCCGGATTGATAAGGCGTATTGTGATTGTAAAAGTTTAATCTTTGACCGTATTTTTTTATAATATTTGTTACTAGTTAAAAAATCACAATCAAGAGAAAGAGCTTTTTTATTCGAATCTAATGCTATAAATTTTGTGTCACATAGCTCATGTAGCATGAGATTAAATTTTGGGTCAGATCTTTAGACAATCAAAATATGCCTTGCATACCTGGATGAAGGAAGTATCTAGGTAGTGATGACGCCCATGATATATGTGCAACTAGAGCGTCTGATGGGGAAGATGTGGATAGACATAATATTTGCCAAGCTGACTGTTAAATTTGCAACGGAGTTAGCTATGCAAAGATTCTGAGATGTTCCGTGAACTGTTGAAAACTATGGTTGGCTGTCTGCATTTGCAAGTACACAGTTCTGGAACAGTAGGCACTGTAGTGTTTGTATGTTTCACAACTTGGCAGTTATATGGTTTTAAGTAGCTGCTACAAATCTACTATGCATTAATTTGTACATTCATTGTTATTCCAGGGTCAGTTTGGTTTTCTTCTGAGATGAAAGCATTGAGTGATGATTGCGAGCGCTTCATATCGTTCCCCCCTGGACACTTGTACTCAAGCAAAACAGGTTCAAATGTCTTGCTGTAACAAATTGACGATCTCATCAGGCATTATACTAGAAATGCAGAGTTGCAAACTCTGAAGGCAAATATAGTATAAGCTACCATGTATGTTGTAAATATCCATTTGTCTTGCCTACTAATCTGCTTTCTAACATTTATCCTAGGTGGCCTAAGGAGGTGGTACAACCCCCCATGGTTTTCAGAAAGCATTCCGTCAGCCCCTTATGATCCTCTCCTCATCCGAGAGAGTTTTGAGAAGGCACGCCTTTCCTTATGTTCTCTGTTACATTTTTTACCTTTTGATGCATAAATTATATGTTTTATAAGCTAAGTTTCTTTACGTATATTTTATAAGCTAGGTTTCCTTTGCGTATATCATCTAGTCCTATATTTCTTAGATGAATTGTAAAATTTGCAGGCTGTTATCAAGAGGCTAATGACTGATGTGCCATTTGGTGTTCTCTTGTCTGGTGGGCTTGACTCTTCTTTGGTGGCTTCTGTTGTTTCACGCCACTTGGCAGAAACAAAAGTTGCCAGGCAGTGGGGAAACAAACTGCACACCTTTTGCATTGGTTTGAAGGTACATTCTCAATGTTTTTGACTGGTGTATCTCCATTGCTGAGAATCTTTCAAACTTCAAGTTGTTTTCTTGCTCTTATGAGTATCTTATACAAGAAAAAAGAGGGATTTTCAGTGGTGTAACATAATCAGAGGATAAAAAATGATAAAAGTTCTGACACGTTCCATTTTTTGTAGGGTTCTCCTGATCTTAAAGCTGCTAAGGAAGTTGCTGACTACCTTGGCACAGTGCATCATGAATTACACTTCACAGTGCAGGTTCGTTATTTTTATTTGTCCTTTGCATAGAGGAAGAGACATTTTGAAGTTATTAATTCATCTGAAAAAAAATCGTAGGAGGGCATTGATGCTTTGGAAGAAGTTATTTATCACATCGAGACATATGATGTCACGACCATTAGAGCAAGTACCCCAATGTTTCTGATGTCTCGGAAAATCAAATCGTTGGGTGTGAAGATGGTTCTTTCGGGTGAAGGCTCCGATGAAATATTTGGTGGTTATCTTTATTTTCACAAGGCACCAAACAAAAAGGAATTACATGAGGAAACATGTCGGAAGGTAATTAAAGATGACATTGCTCCTTTTGGTTTATATCTGCTAAGTTGTTTAGATGATCAGCTGATTAACTTATTTGAGTTGTTTTGCCTGGCGTTTAGATAAAAGCTCTCCATTTATATGATTGTTTGAGAGCGAACAAAGCAACTTCTGCCTGGGGTCTCGAGGCTCGTGTTCCATTCCTCGACAAAAACTTCATCAATGTAGCAATGGACCTGGATCCGGAATGTAAGATGGTATGTAATTTCTTGCAATAATACACAAATCACTCTAGCTCTATTCATTTATTTTAACTAGCATCATCATCTTATATTTGTCTTCTTGAAAAAAAAAAGATAAGGCGTGATCTTGGCCGGATCGAGAAATGGGTCCTGCGTAATGCATTTGATGATGAGAAGAAGCCCTATTTACCCAAGGTTGGAGAAGTTCATCTTTTTGTTTTGTTATTAACTTATTATATTTGCTCTGTTATGCTCATAAGGAAGATTTATTTTCTGTGAACAGCACATTCTTTACAGGCAAAAAGAACAGTTCAGCGATGGGGTTGGGTACAGTTGGATTGATGGATTGAAGGACCATGCTAATGCACATGTATGCCATCTTTTCTTTGTCAAACCATTCATAAGTTGGCACTTGTTTATTCATTCAACTTGCGATGGTTTCGTATTACTTTACCCCCATTAGAGAATTGACGTTTTCTCCCATTCATGTTCAGGTGTCGGATTCCATGATGACGAACGCTAGCTTTGTTTACCCTGAAAACACACCCACAACAAAAGAAGCCTACTATTATAGGACAGTATTTGAGAAGTTTTATCCCAAGGTCCAGAAGCTACAACCAGCATTTACTTTCATCATGATATTTCCAAGCTATTTCATTTGCATGGTAAAAAAATGAATGCCTGCTCTCCACTTGACTAACAATTCAATTGTGCAGAATGCTGCTAGGCTAACGGTGCCTGGAGGCCCCAGCGTTGCATGCAGCACCGCAAAAGCTGTTGAATGGGACGCCGCCTGGTCAAAGCTCCTCGACCCGTCTGGCCGTGCTGCTCTCGGTGTGCATGACGCGGCATATGAAGAAGAAAAGGCCCCTGCATCGGTTGACCCCGTCTTGGAGAACGCCTTCCATCCACCAGCCCACGGAGAGAGCACCCTAGTCAAAAGCGCTGTTCCAGCAGCTGCTGTTTAACCTTCCATTCCATGGTTTCATGAAATGCTTGAGAAAATGTTGTCGCTTAGTTTAATTCTAGCTTCCTTGCAGCTTCAGCCACTCAGTGTAGAAATTGCTTTCCTCTATTTTGCTTGATGCTTTGTCGTAATGTTTTGCTTTCGCATGTATGTACTAAGTTTGTGTATGTGGCGAGCATCGCATTGTAAATATTTCACCATGGTTGTGCCATCCTTGAGTTGCTCAACGTTTAGTTTGCAAACTGCAAAGTTTCATTAATAAATTCCCATGTTGGTTTCTGGATTCGGTTATCTTTCTATGTTGCCCAGGTTAGCACCATCAACTTCTATTTTGGTGGTACTTCCGGCACTCCCAAGTCTGAAAGAACCCTCATCTAAAATGTTGTGAAAATTTTCAAAATCAGTGACATGCACATACAACTATCAGTCATATACGAAATATCAAGTTTGGGCTGTACTCAGCAGTTAGCATTCAACGTGGTTTTTATTCAATCTCATCTTGTGTCAACTATGCTTGCCGTGAAAGTGTAATTAACGTGAATTAAATTGCATGAAATTGGTAAAACTTTTTGTTGTACCATGGGATGTTCAAGTAAACGATTTTAGTGAAAAAAAGGCTGATACAAAAATGAAATTCCAACCACAGCCAGGTTCTGCACCGTGGACAAGATCACCAATCAGAGATTTGGCAAAAAGACATAACAAAGCTTAAAATTTAAAGTTAGGTGCCCTTTGGGTGTCTTTTCATTTTTTTTAAAGCTATGTACGCTCCGAGACTTGGTGAATTATTATTATTTTTGGACAGCATAAAGACTTTATTTCTCAAACAATAGCCATGTCATTTACAATCTTTAGAGAAATACTATAAAATAAGGGAAAGAAGAGTACCATGTATGCCACCAGATTGCATCTTAAGAAGTCGAAGATTTTCATTGATTGGAGCTAGCTAGCTGAGAAGGGAAACGATAACTTGGACATAACCGAGGCTTCCCCAAGTGTATGCTCAGGCGATCGAGATCGCCATGTCCAACTCCCCCTCTCGTCGGCACCTCCCACCACCACCGTCCCGCTCCACGGCGACCCATGTCGCCGCCGTCCTCACGCCACTCCCTGCACCTTCTCATGCAAGTATGTATCTGTACTCTCCAACGCATCTCGGTTCTTCTGCTGTAGGCGAAAATCGTCGATCTCGTCGTGCCTCCAATTGTTTTTTGGGAGGAGGTTCAATCGATCAGTTCAGCCCTGTAAGATCCAAAATTCATTCCCGTCCGGCACCGCAGTAAACAATCTCTCAGAAAACCTAGCTGCTCTAGCAAATTCCAGATCATCCACTGCCGCTTCCTGTAACCTGACTGAGTCTTTGTTCAAGTTTTCACCGACAAGTGTTTTTCATCTTTTTATTGCTCAAGGGAGTTCATAGTCCTCTCTTACAAAACTGAATTGCATGAGAAAAAGTGACACTACTACATGCTTACAAGCCGCGCCGAATTGCAGATTGTGGACAAGAGGCCCGGTCTGCGGAAACAAATAGTGCATCGTCGCGCCGACAACAAGGCGATCAAAGAACTTGAATGGGCAATGCCTTTACACATGGAGGAAGAATACAACTTCCCGTGTGCCGTCTTGTCTGATGAGGCAGCTGCAAGTTCGATCCAGTCTCTCCGCCTCTCCAGCTGCGCTTTTCACCCCACGTCGTCACTTGGCCACTTGAGAAGATTGACATGTTTACATTTGTCTCTGGTACGCATTACAGAGGAAGGATTATTGCTCTTGCTCTCAAAGTGTTCCGTTCTGGAGCGGTTGGAAATCTCCCATTGCAGTGGGATAATTTGCTTGCGAGTAGCATCTACAATGCAGCAGCTCAAATACATAAGTGTTTCATATTGCACGAAGCTGCAGGTAGTACAGATTGATGCCCCAAATCTCTGCTCCTTTCACTGTGTTGGGTTCCTGACAGAGATCTCGGTGACAAATTCTTCCCAACTTAAGAATGTAGATTTGTTAGGCGCTCTCTCTGATGCTCGCGCCAGGCTTCCATCCATCATAGGAAATGTTGAGAGCCTTACCCTGCGCTCATCTTATTTAGAGGTATATTTTTTGGTTTAACATCTTAATGACCATATTACTGCACAGTTAAATGTATGTATACAACGCATCTCTGTTGGAAGAATGCATGATTAATCTTGGGGTCTGTCCTTCAGAACGTCAATTTCCCAATTCCAATGCTGCCCTCCAAGTTCCCCCACCTCAAGAACATGGAGATCGCCCTCCGCTGTGAAGCAAGGGCCTTCCCCAAAAGCCATGACATCTTTTCTCTGGTTTATTTTCTTGATGCTTGTCCTATCTTGGATTCTTTCATCCTGCGGGTAAGTCACTAGGTATAACCCTCAGAAGTTGTCCATGAAAATTAGTGTGTTGCATTTTTTCTGTTGGAACAATGACACTAATGTATATGCAGGTAGAGGAGGGTGCCATTAGGCCTGATGCCCCGCCTCAACCAAGAATGGCCAGTGCCTGCCAATGAGCAAGACATATCTCGCGCTAGCTCGTGGAGGCATGGAGGTTGCGGGTCGGTACATCGCTGGGAGAGTTCCAATGGATGTTCAGTTCGAGGTACTAGAACCATGTAGTCGATGCCATACCGCCGACTCGTAGATGTTGGTTTTAGATTAGGGAGAATTCCATCTGTATTCACATGTTTCATGTGAGTAGCACTAAACATGTATTTTTCGATAGCACAAACAAGATTTTCACTCCAGAATAAAGCTTTGGGCAGTTCAAGGCATCCAAGTTCCCTCCTTGCCTCTGACTATGACTTGCTGCCTGCATCGCTTTGACTAAGTGGCAAAAGGTTAGCTTACTGTTGCATCTATTAGATGCAGATCGCCTCGATCAAATAACGGGCAAAAGAGAAAAATGGGCAGAACGCCTTTGCGGGATCGAACCTGGCCAACTATCGTACAATGACAGATCACTTCAAATGATCCATCTGATTCCACTATTTGTTGCGCCGGGACGAAGAGATTAGGAAAGGAAAGTATCGTAAACCGTCAAGTTACTTACTCATGTTGATCATTGTGTCTCAAATCCCTGGAACCACGTCTTGCTCATGAGTCGACGCCCAGCGCACCGGTTAGGTTATCTCTACTTCGCCTTTACTTATGGAGCATGCGCCAGTTCATTGGGAAAAAAAGAATCCATGGAGTGGAGCACATCATACTTCATCTCTACTACTGGCACTTCTGTAGTAAGCGTTCTAGCTTTACTGAAGGATGTGAAAAGTCCAGACAAATAAAGCATTACTAAAAAAAAGCAAGGTAAGGAATTTCGGTAGCAATGATTTTTCAAAAACACACCCTACCAATTTGAGAATTGGCCCAATGCGTGCATTGATGAGGTGGTCTGCGGATGGACATCAGATTGCTCATGATACAAGAAACTCTAGGTTTATGGAAAAAAAATGACTGTTTAACCACAGGTTTGTGAAACTTAGCCTTAATTTCTCTTCCTATTTCCTGATACTGCATCCCCCACGCTTAGCTACTCCCGAGCGGTGCCTTCTCCGTGCTCACCCTCTAGGACCAGGAGGCGTGTCTTCCTCGTCGCCGTCGGTGACCTCTGCCTTGTAAGTGGTATACCCTTTAGCCTCGTACTCCTCCTAGAGCCGCTCACACTCAGCGTTTATCATAGGAAAAGCCTCCAAATTAGGCGGTTATTTCACGTCTATCTATCTACTCCCTCCGTCTGATAATATAAGCGCGTTCTCCAAATTAGGCGGCTATTTCACAACGTCTATCTGTCTACTCCCTCCGTCTGATAATATAAGCGTGTTTTTTGATACTAGTGTAGTGTAAAAAATGCTCTTATATTATGAGATGGAGTGAGTGCTTATTTGAACTGCTAAACGGTGACTAAATGCCTCGACTAATAACACAGTTAGATGCTTATCAGACTTTGTCTAAGCATCGCCTACAAGTTTCTTTGGTTTTATGTGACTTTGGTATTTGCTGACGTGTTTTTGTGTGCGTGCGTTGTGTTGGCCAGGTGCATATTAGCTATGCAAAGGCGGGGTCTGCGCTCATTGAGTTTGTATCCTCTTGATGCTACATTTTAAGTCAATTAAATCCATCCTTTATCGAAAAAATGTGTAAGTCGGACGTTTTTTTTGGTGCAAGTCATTTTTTATTGGCCATTAGATCTCCATCCAACAACCAAGATTGCGCAACCACTATTTATCTTCTTCCTCATCTTCCTTCTTCCTCCCACACTATGATGTTCTACAAGTGCATAAAGTTTTAGTTGTAGCATTTTCGAAGTAAAAATGTCAGATCCTACATGGAGCATAGGAAACGGTCCTTATCTCTTGTACGGTTATTCGATTGTGCCTGCAAGTTAGTTGGGGTCCAAAGCAAAAGCGGATACGAAAGTTGAATTATTATGAGGATGTTGACTGAAAACTAAGTTTTCAAGTAAAGAGTAAAAGAACAAGAGAGTAATGGAAACGCTGAAATCAACAATAAGGTAAGGCGTCCTCAGGGAATCTAGATTCACTGCTAGTATGTAGTGTAATTATGCGAATGCATAATTCTAGGTTTAGATAAATAATTCACTTCATATATTCTTATAAGTAAGCGAAGCCAAATACAAATGTGTGCATACATGCATCAGCCACATATCACACCACGTCATCATCGTTACTCTCCATATTCTGGTTACGACAATGATGATTAGGGTTTCCCCATGGACGTGGCTAATGGCCGGTCTTTGTTATTCCCTTATACAAGGTCAATGAGGTCTCAAGGAGGGAGATAGCTTTTGTCACCATTGTACCTCCGCTCCTCGCTTCACTTGGATAGTAACATCCTTCATGTTCATAAAAGCAAATGTTTTGTGGTTGACTAACACACGACATCATGAAAAATATTAAGATAAACACAAAAGGGAATCACGTATCCGTTGATGTTCAGCTCATACACATACTAGGGTTTCTTCATATCCCCAAGAACTAAGAGGTTTACTCGAGCATGGAGACAACAAGCATCATCAACGTGGTCATGGCAATAATAAATGAATGATTAATGTAACACTTCAACTTAAACTTAACTTTATGTTTGTGTCTTATGGCAGCATCACAAGCATGTGGTTAAGGTTGAGACACTTAAACTTAAACTTCAGCTTATATTTGCCTCTTATGGCAGCATCAAAGACTCCTGCCTCGACAGGTGGTTCCAAATCACAGTCAAGCCTGGGATCAAAGAACTTGAATTGGCAATGCCTTTACTCATGAAGGAAGAATACAAGTTCTCGTATGATGTCTTGTTTGATGAGGAAGCTGCAAGTTCCATCCAGTCTCTCCACCTCTCCAGTTGTGCTTTTCACCCCACGTTGTGACTCGGCCTCTTGATAAGGTTGACATGTTTACATATGTCTCTTGTACGCATTACAGAGGAAGGATTGGGTCTCTTGCTCTCAAAATGTTCCGTCCTAGAGCGGCTGGACATTTCCTTTTGTAGTGGGATAATTTGCTTGCGAATAGCCTATACAACAGAACAACTCAAATACATAAGATTCACATATTGCAATATGCTATGGGTAGTAGAGATTGATGCCCCAAATCTCCGCTCCTTTTACTATGATGGTATCCTGACAAAAATCTCAGTGAGAAATTCTTTCCAACTTAAGAATGTAGATTTGTCAGACATTCTCTCTGATGGTCGGGCCAAACTTAAATCCATCATAGAAATTGTTGAGAGCCTTGCTCTGCGCTCATCTTATTTAGAGGTAAAATATTTTTTGGGGTTTACCATCTTAATAACGAAATTACTACACGGTTAAATGCATGTACACAACACATTTCTATAAGAAGAATGCATGATTAATCTTGGGGTTTGTCCTTCTTCAGAATGTCAAAGTTCGAATTCCAACGTTGCTCTGCAAGCTCCCCCACCTCAAGAACTTGGAGATTGCACTCGTGGAGAAGCAAGGCCCTTCCCCACAACCGTGACATCTTCTCTCTGGTATCTTTTTTGGATGCTTCTCCTAGCTTGGATTCTTTCATCCTGCAGGTAAGTCACTATGCATATGAAGGAAATATTCCCTAGAGGCAACAATAAAGTTGTTATTTATATTTCCTTATGTCATGATAAATATCTATTATTCATGCTAGAATTGTATTAACCGGAAACTTGATACATGTGTGAATACATAGACAAAACAAAGTGTCCCTAGTATGCCTCTACTAGACTAGCTCGTTAATCAAAGATGGTTAAGTTTCCTGACCATAGACATGTGTTGTCATTTGATGAACGGGATCACATCATTAGGAGAATGATGTGATGGACAAGACCCATCCGTTAGCTTAGCATAATGATCGTTTAGTTTTATTGTTATTGCTTTCTTCATGACTTATACATGTCCTCTGACTATGAGATTATGCAACTCCCGAATACCAGAGGAACACCTTGTGTTCTATCAAACGTCACAACGTAACTGGGTGATTATAAAGATGCTCTACAGGTGTCTCCGAAGGTGTTTGTTGGGTTGGCATAGATCAAGATTAGGATTTGTCACTCCGTGTATCGGAGAGGTATCTCTGGGCCCTCTCGGTAATGCACATCACTATAAGCCTTGCAAGCAATGTGACTAATGAGTTAGTTGCGGGATGATGCATTACAGAACGAGTAAAGAGACTTGCCGGTAACAAGATTGAACTAGGTATGATGATACCGACTATCGAATCTCGGGCAAGTAACATACCGATGACGAAGGGAACAACATATGTTGTTATGTGGTTTGACCGATAAAGATCTTCGTAGAATATGTAGGAGCCAATATGAGCATCCAAGTTCCGCTATTGGTTATTGACCGGAGATGTGTCTCAGTCATGTCTACATAGTTCTCGAACCCGTAGGGTCCGCACGCTTAACGTTTGATGACGATTTGTATTATGAGTTATGTGATTTGATGGCCGAAGTTTGTTCGGAGTCCGGGATGAGATCACGGACATGACGAGGAGTCTCGAAATGGTCAAGAGGTAAAGATTCATATATTGGAAGGTTATATATGGACATCGTAATGGTTCCGATAAGGTTCGGGGATTTATCGGAGTACCGGGAGCCTATCAGAACCCCTCGGGAAGTTAATGGGCCTTATTGGGCTTTAGTGGAGAGAGGGAAGAAGGGCCACGAGGTGGCGCGCGCCTCCTGTTGGGGAACGTAGTAATTTCAAAAAAATTCCTACGCACACACAGGATCATGGTGATGCATAGCAACGAGAGGGGAGAGTGTTGTCCACGTACCCTCGTAGACCGAAAGCGGAAGCGTTAGCACAACGCGGTTGATGTAGTCGTACGTCTTCACGATCCGACCGATCAAGTACCGAACGTACGACACCTCCGAGTTCAGCACACGTTCAGCTCGATGACGTCCCTCGAACTCCGATCCAGCCGAGCTTTGAGGGAGAGTTCCGTCAGCACGACGGCGTGGTGATGATGATGATGTTCTACCGACGCAGGGCTTCGCCTAAGCACCGCTACGATATTATCGAGGTGGACTATGGTGGAGGGGGGCACCGCACACGGCTAAGAGATCCAAGGGATCAATTGTTGTGTCTAGAGGTGCCCCCTGCCCCTGTATATAAAGGAGCAAGGGGGGAGAGGCGGCCGGCCAGGAGGAGGCGCGCCAGGGAGGAGTCCTACTCTCGGTGGGAGTAGGACTCCCTCCTTTCCTAGTTGGAGTACAAGAAGGGGGAAGGAGGAGGGAGAGAGGAAGGAAAGGAGGGCGCCGCCCCCCTCCCCTCCTTGTCCAATTCGGACTAGAGGGGGAGGGGGCGCGCGGCCTGCCCTGGCCGCCCCTCCTCTTCTCCACTAAGGCCCATCTTGGCTCATTAACCCCCCCCCGGGAGGGGGGGGGGTTGGTTCCGGTAACCCCCGGTACTCCGGTAAAATCCCGATTTCACCCGGAACACTTCCGATATCCAAATATAGGCTTCCAATATATCAATATTTATGTCTCGACCATTTCAAGACTCCTCGTCATGTCCGTGATCACATCCGGGACTCCGAACTATCTTCGGTACATCAAAACACATAAACTCATAATATAACCGTCATCGAACTTTAAGTGTGCGGACCCTACGGGTTCGAGAACTATGTAGACATGACCGAGACATGTCTCCGGTCAATAACCAATAGCGGAACCTGGATGCTCATATTGGCTCCTACATATTCTACGAAGATCTTTATCAGTCAAACCACATAACAACATACGTTGTTCCCTTTGTCATCGGTATGTTACTTGCCCGAGATTCGATCGTCGGTATCTTAATACCTAGTTCAATCTTGTTACCGGCAAGTCTCTTTACTCGTTCTGTAATACATCATCCCGCAACTAACTCATTAGTTGCAATGCTTGCAAGGCTTATACTGATGTGCATTACCGAGTGGGCCCACAGATACCTCTCCGACAATCGGAGTGACAAATCCTAATCTCGAAATACGCCAACCCAACAAGTACCTTCGGAGACACCTGTAGAGCACCTTTATAATTACCCAGTTACGTTGTGACGTTTGGTAGCACACAAAGTGTTCCTCCGGTAAACGGGAGTTGCATAATCTCATAGTCATAGGAACATGTATAAGTCATGAAGAAAGCAAAATACTAAACGATCGAGTGCTAAGCTAACGGAATGGGTCAAGTCAATCACATCATTCTCCTAATGATGTGATCCCGTTAATCAAATGACAACTCATGTCAATGGCTAGGAAACATAACCATCTTTGATCAACGAGCTAGTCAAGTAGAGGCATACTAGTGACATCAGATCTCCATCCAACAACCAAGATTGCGCAACCACTATTTATCTTCTTCCTCATCTTCCTTCTTCCTCCCACACTATGATGTTCTACAAGTGCATAAAGTTTTAGTTGTAGCATGTTCGAAGTAAAAATGTCAGATCCTACATGGAGCATAGGAAACGGTCCGTATCTCTTGTACGGTTATTCGATTGTGCCTGCAAGTTAGTTGGGGTCCAAAGCAAAAGCAGATACGAAAGTTGAATTATTATGAGGATGTTGACTGAAAACTAAGTTTTCAAGTAAAGAGTAAAAGAACAAGAGAGTAATGGAAACGCTGAAATCAACAATAAGGTAAGGCGTCCTCAGGGAATCCGGATTCACTGCTAGTATGTAGTGTAATTATGCGAATGCATAATTCTAGGTTTAGATAAATAATTCACTTCATATATTCTTATAAGTAAGCGAAGCCAAATACAAATGCGTGCATACATGCATCAGCCACATATCACACCACGTCATCATCGTTACTCCCCATATTCCGGTTACGACAATGATGATTAGGGTTTCCCCATGGACGTGGCTAATGGCCGGTCTTTGTTATTCCCCTATACAAGGTCAATGAGGTCTCAAGGAGGGAGTTAGCTTTTGTCACCGTTGTACCTCCGCTCCTTGCTTCACTTGGATAGTAACATCCTTCATGTTCATAAAAGCAAATGTTTTGTGGTTGACTAAGACATGACATCATGAAAAATATTAAGATAAACACAAAAGGAATCACGTATCCATCGATGTTCAGCTCATACACATACTAGGGTTCCTTCATATCCCCAAGAACTAAGAGGTTTACTCGCACATGGAGACAACAAGCATCATCAATGTGGTCATGGCAATAATAAATGAATGATTAATGTAACACTTCTCTTGGGGATCGTAGCAGAAATTAAAAAAATTCTACGCATCACCAAGATCAATCTATGGAGTCATCTAGCAACGAGAGAGAGAGGAGTGCATCTACATACTGTTGTAGATCACGAGCGGAAGCGTTCAAGAGAACGGGGTTGATGGAGTCGTACTCGTCGTGATACAAATCACCGATGATCCTAGCGCCAAACGGACGGCACCTCCGCGTTCAACACAAGTACGGAGCGGAGACGTCTCCTCCTTCTTGATCCAGCAAGGGGGAAGGAGAAGTTGATGGAGATCCAGCAGCACGACGGCGTGGTGCTGGAAGCAGCAGGATTCCAGCAGGGCTTCACCAAGCGCTACTGGAGGAGGAAGAGGTGTCACGGGAGGGAGAGGGAGGCGCCAGGGCTTAGGGTGCGGCTGCCCTCCCTCCCCTCCACTATATATAGGGGCTAGGGGGGCGCATGCCCCCCTTGGAGATCCCATCTAGGGGGGGGGGGCGCCCCCTCGACGGGCAACGGCCCCCTTAGGGTTTCCAACCAGGGGGCCGCATGCCCCCTCGGGGCCAACGGCCCCCTAGGGTTTCCAACCCTAGGCGCCTTGGGCCCTTGGGTGGGGTGCACCAGCCCACCAGGGGCTGGTTCCCACGCCACTTCAGCCCATGGGGCCCTCCGGGATAGGTGGCCCCACCCGGTGGACCCCCGGGACCCTTCCGGTGGTCCCGGTACAATACCGGTGACCCCCGAAACTCTCCCGGTGGCCGAAAGTGGACTTCCTATATATAAATCTTTACCTCCGGACCATTCCGGAACTCCTCGCGACGTCCGGGATCTCATCCGGGACTCCGAACAACTTTCGGTTAACTGCATACTAATATCTCTACAACTCTAGTGTCACCGAACCTTAAGTGTGTAGACCCTACGGGTTCGGGAGACACGTAGACATGGCCGAGACAACTCTTCGGTCGATAACCAACAGAGGGATCTGGATACCCATGTTGGCTCCCACATGCTCCACGATAATCTCAATGGATGAACCACGATGTCGAGGATTCAATCAATCTCATATACAATTCCCTTTGTCAATCGGTACGTTACTTGCCCGAGATTCGATCGTCGGTATCCCAATACCTCGTTCAATCTCGTTACCGGCAAGTCACTTTACTCATTCCGTAATGCATGATCCCGTGACTAACTACTTAGTCACATTGAGCTCATTTTGATGATGCATTACCGAGTGGGCCCAGAGATACCTCTCCGTCATACGGAGTGAAAAATCCCAGTCTCGATCCGTGCCAACCCAACAGACACTTTCGGAGATACCTGTAGTGCACCTTTATAGCCACCCAGTTACGTTGTGACGTTTGGTACACCCAAAGCATTCCTACGGTATCCGGGAGTTGCACGATCTCATGGTCTAAGGAAATGATACTTGACATTAGAAAAGCTTTAGCAAACGAACTACACGATCTAGTGCTATGCTTGGGATTGGGTCTTGTCCATCACATCATTCTCCTAATGATGTGATCTTGTTATCAATGACATCCAATGTCCATGGTCAGGAAACCGTAACCATCTATTGATCAACGAGCTAGTCAACTAGAGGCTCACTAGGGACATGTTATGGTCTATGTGTTCACACATGTATTACGATTTCCGGATAACACAATTATAGCATGAACAATAGACAATTATCATGAACAAGGAAATATAATAATAACCATTTTATTATTGCCTCTAGGGCATATTTCCAACAGTCTCCCACTTGCACTAGAGTCAATAATCTAGTTACATTGTGATGAATCGTACACCCATAGAGTTCTGGTGTTGATCATGTTTCGCCCGTGGAAGAGGTTTAGTCAACGGATCTGCGACATTCAAATCCGTATGCACTTTACAAATATCTATGTCTCCATTTTGAACATTTTCACGAATGGAGTTGAAGCGACGCTTGATGTGCCTGGTCTTCTTGTGAAACCTGGGCTCCTTGGCAAGGGCAATAGCTCCAGTGTTGTCACAGATGAGAGTCATCAGCCCCGATGCATTGGGAATAACTCCTAGGTCGGCAATGAACTCCTTCATCCAGATTGCTTCATGTGCTGCCTCCGAGGCTGCCATGTACTCCACTTCACATGTAGATCCCGCCACGACGCTTTGCTTGCAACTGCACCAGCTGACTGCCCCACCATTCAAAATATACACGTATCCGGTTTGTGACTTAGAGTCATCCAGATCTGTGTCGAAGCTAGCATCGACGTAACCCTTTACGACGAGCTCTTCGTCACCTCCATAAACGAGAAACATATCCTTAGTCCTTTTCAGGTACTTCAGGATGTTCTTGACCGCTGTCTAGTGTTCCATGCCGGGATTACTTTGGTACCTTCCTACCAAACTTACGGCAAGGTTTACATCAGGTCTGGTACCCAGCATGGCATACATAATAGACCCTATGGCCGAGGCATAGGGGACGACACTCATCTTTTCTCTATCTTCTGCCGTGGTCGGGCATTGAGCCGTGCTCAATTTCACACCTTGCAATATAGGCAAGAACCCCTTCTTGGACTGATCCATATTGAACTTCTTCAGTATCTTGTCAAGGTATGTGCTTTGTGAAAGACCTATGAGGCGTCTCGATCTATCTCTATAGATCTTGATGCCTAATATGTAAGCAGCTTCTCCAAGGTCCTTCCTTGAAAAACACTTATTCAAGTAGGCCTTTATGCTTTCCAAGAATTCTATATCATTTCCCATCAATAGTATGTCATCCACATATAATATGAGAAATGCTACGGAGCTCCCACTCACTTTCTTGTAAACACATGCTTCTCCATAATTCTGTGTAAACCCAAACGCTTTTATCATCTCATCAAAGCGAATGTTCCAACTCCGAGATGCCTGCACCATCCCATAGATTGAGCGCTGGAGCTTGCATACCTTGTCAGCATTCTTAGGATCGACAAAACCTTCCGGCTGCAGCATATACAATTCTTCCTTAAGGAAGCCGTTAAGGAATGCCGTTTTGACGTCCATTTGCCATATTTCATAATCGTAGAATGCGGCAATTGCTAACATGATTCGGACGGACTTCAGCTTCGCTACGGGTGAGAAGGTCTCATCATAGTCAACTCCTTGAACTTGTCGATAACCCTTAGCGACGAGTCGAGCTTTATAGATGGTAACATTTCCATCCGCGTCCGTCTTCTTCTTAAAGATCCATTTATTTTCTATCGCTCGCCGATCATCGGGCAAGTCTGTCAAAGTCCATACTTTGTTTTCATACATGGATCCTATCTCGGATTGCATGGCTTCAAGCCATTTGTTGGAATCTGGGCCCGCCATTGCTTCTTCATAGTTCGAAGGTTCACCGTTGTCCAACAACATGATTTCCAGGACAGGGTTGCCGTACCACTCTGGTGCGGAACGTGTCCTTGTGGACCTACGAAGTTCAGTGGTAACTTGATCATGATCGTCATCATTAACTTCCTCTCTAGTCGGTGCAGGCACCACAGAAACATTTTCTTGTGCCGCGCTACTTTCTGGTTCGAGAGGGGTCATCTCATCAAGTTCCACATTCCTCCCACTTACTTCTTTCGAGAGAAACTCTTTCTCCAGAAAGGACCCGTTCTTGGCAACGAAGATCTTGCCTTCGGATCTGAGGTAGAAGGTATACCCAATGGTTTCCTTAGGGTATCCTATGAAGACGCATTTTTCCAACTTGGGTTCGAGCTTTTCAGGTTGAAGTTTCTTGACATAAGCATCGCATCCCCAAACTTTAAGAAACGGCAGCTTAGGTTTCTTTCCAAACCATAATTCATACGGTGTCGTCTCAACGGATTTCGACGGAGCCCTATTTAAAGTGAATGTGGCAGTCTCTAAAGCATAACCCCAAAATGATAGTGGTAGATCGGTAAGAGACATCATAGATCGCACCATATCCAATAGAGTGCGATTACGACGTTCGGACACACCATTACGCTGAGGTGTTCCAGGCGGCGTGAGTTGGGAAACAATTCCACATTTCCTTAAGTGTGTGCCAAATTCGTGGCTCAAATATTCCCCTCCATGATCAGATCGTAAGAACTTTATTTTCCTGTCACGTTGATTTTCAACCTCACTCTGAAATTCCTTGAACTTTTCAAAGGTCTCAGACGTGTGTTTCATTAAGTAGACATACCCATATCTACTCAAGTCATCAATGAGGGTGAGAACATAACGATAGCCACCACGAGCCTCAACGCTCATTGGACTGCACACATTAGTATGTATGATTTCCAATAAGTTGGTTGCTCGCTCCATTGTTCCGGAGAACGGAGTCTTGGTCATTTTTCCCATGAGGCATGGTTTGCACATGTCAAATGATTAATAATCAAGAGACTCCAAAAGTCCATCTGTATGGAGTTTCTTCATGCGTTTGACACCAATGTGACCAAGGCGGCAGTGCCACAAGTATGTGGGACTATCATTATCAACCTTACATTTCTTGGCATTCACACTATGAATATGTGTAACATCACGTTCGAGATTCATTAAGAATAAACCATTGACCAGCGGGGCATGACCATAAAACATATCTCTCATATAAATAGAACAACCATTATTCTCGAATTTAAATGAGTAGCCATCTCGCATCAAACGAGATCCAGATACAACGTTCATGCTCAAAGCTGGCACTAAATAACAATTATTGAGGTTTAAAACTAATCCCGTAGGTAAATGTAGAGGTAGCGTGCCGACGGCGATCACATCGACCTTGGAACCATTCCCGACGCGCATCGTCACCTCGTCCTTCGCCAGTCTCCGCTTATTCCGCAGCTCCTGCTTTGAGTTACAAATATGAGCAACCGCACCGGTATCAAATACCCAGGAGCTACTACGAGCGCTGGTTAGGTACACATCAATAACATGTATATCACATATACCTGTGGTATTGCCGGCCTTCTTATCCGCTAAGTACTTGGGGCAGTTCCGCTTCCAGTGACTGTTTCCCTTGTAATAAAAGCACTCAGTCTCAGGCTTGGGTCCATTCTTTGTCTTCTTCCCGGCAGCTTGCTTACCGGGCGCGACAACTCCCTTGCCGTTGTTCTTGAAATTCTTCTTACCCTTGCCTTTCTTGAAATTAGTGGTTTTATTCACCATCAACACTTGATGTTCCTTTTTGATCTCCACCTCCGCTGATTTCAGCATTGAATATACCTCAGGAATGGTCTTTTCCATCCCCTGCATATTGAAGTTCATCACAAAGCTCTTGTAGCTAGGTGGGAGCGACTGAAGGATTCTGTCAACGACCACGTTATCCGGGAGATTAACTCCCAGCTGAGACAAGCGGTTGTGTAACCCAGACATTTTGAGTATGTGCTCGCTGACAGAACTATTCTCCTCCATCTTACAACTGTAGAACTTGTCGGAGACTTCATATCTCTCGACCCGGGCATGAGCTTGGAAAACCATTTTCAGCTCTTGGAACATCTCATATGCTCCGTGCTGCTCGAAACGCTTTTGGAGCCCCGGTTCTAAGCTGTAAAGCATGCTGCACTGAATCAGGGAGTAATCATCAACACGTGTTTGCCAAGTGTTCATAACGTCTTGTTTTGCTGGGACGGGTGCTTCACCTAGCGGTGCTTCAAGGACATATGCTTTCTTGGCAGCTATGAGGATGATCCTCAAGTTCTGGACCCAGTCCGTATAGTTGCTACCATCATCTTTCAGCTTGGTTTTCTCTAGGAACGCGTTGAAGTTGAGATTGACATTAGCGTGGGCCATTTGATCTACAAGACATATTGTAAAGATTTTAGACTAAGTTCATGATAATTAAGTTCATCTAATCAAATTACTAATGAACTCCCACTCAGACAGACATCCCTCTAGTCATCTAAGTGATACATGATCCGAGTCAACAAGGCCGTGTCCGATCATTACGTGAGACGGACTAGTCATCATAGGTGAACATCTTCATGTTGATCGTATCTTCTATACGACTCATGTTCGACCTTTCGGTCTTCCGTGTTCCGAGGCCATGTCTGTACATGCTAGGCTCGTCAAGTCAACCTAAATGTATTGCGTGTGTAAATCTGGCTTACACCCGTTGTATGCGAACGTTAGGACCTATCACACCCGATCATCACGTGGTGCTTCGGAACAACGGACTTTAGCAACGGTGCACAGTTAGGGGGAACACAATTCTTGAAATTTTAGCGAGAGATCATCTTATTTATGCTACCGTCGTTCTAAGCAAATAAGATGTAAAACATGATAAACATCACATGCAATCAAATAGTGACATGATATGGCCAATATCATTTTGCTCCTTTTGATCTCCATCTTCGGGGCGCCATGATCATCATCGTCACCGGCATGACACCATGATCTCCATCATCATGATCTCCATCATCGTGTCTTCATGAAGTTGTCTCGCCAACTATTACTTCTACTACTATAGCTAACGGTTAGCAATAAAGTAAAGTAATTACATGACGTTCCAGTTGACACGCAGGTCATAAATAAATTAAGACAACTCCTATGGGTCCTGCCGGTTGTCATGCTCATCGACATGCAAGTCGTGATTCCTATTACAAGAACATGATCAATCTCATACATCACATATATCATTCATCACATCCTTCTGGCCATACCACATCACATGACACTTGCTGCAAAAACAAGTTAGACGTCCTCTAATTGTTGTTGCAAATTTTTTTACGTGGCTGCTATAGGTTTCTAGCAAGAACGTTTCTTACCTACGCCAAAACCACAACGTGATATGCCAATTTCTATTTACCCTTCATAAGGACCCTTTTCATCGAATCCGATCCGACTAAAGTGGGAGAGACAGACACCCGCTAGCCACCTTATGCAACTAGTGCATGTCAGTCGGTGGAACCTGTCTCACGTAAGCGTACGTGTAAGGTCGGTCCGGGTCGCTTCATCCCACGATGCCGCCGAATCAAGATAAGACTAGTAACGGCAAGTAAATTGACAAAATCGACGCCCACAACAACTTGTGTTCTACTCATGCATAGAAACTACGCATAGACCTTGCTCTGATACCACTGTTGGGGATCGTAGCAGAAATTAAAAAATTTCTACGCATCACCAAGATCAATCTATGGAGTCATCTAGCAACGAGAGAGAGAGGAGTGCATCTACATACTGTTGTAGATCGCGAGCTGAAGCGCTCAAGAGAACGAGGTTGATGGAGTCGTACTCGTTGTGATCCAAACCACCGATGATCCTAGCGCCGAACGGACGGCACCTCCGCGTTCAACACACGTACGGAGCGGAGACGTCTCCTCCTTCTTGATCCAGCAAGGAGGGAGAAGTTGATGGAGATCCAGCAGCACGACGGCGTGGTGGTGGAAGCAGCGGGATTCCAGCAGGGCTTCGCCAAGCGCTACTGGAGGAGGAAGAGGTGTCACGGGAGGGAGGGGGAGGCGCCAGGGCATAGGGTGCGGCTGCCCTCCCTCCCCTCCACTATATATAGGGGCTAGGGGCCGCATGCCCCCCTTGGAGATCCCATCTAGGGGGGGCGGCGGCCCCTCGGGGGGCAACGACCCCCTTAGGGTTTCCAACCAGGGGGGTGCATGCCCCCTCGGGGGGCAACGGCCCCCTAGGGTTTCCAACCCTAGGCGCCTTGTGCCCTTGGGTGGGGCGCACCAGCCCACCAGGGGCTGGTTCCCATGCCACTTCAGCCCATGGGGCTCTCCGGGATAGGTGGCCCCACCCGGTGGACCCCCGGGACCCTTCCGGTGGTCCCGGTACAATACCGGTGACCCCCGAAACTCTCCCGGTGGCCGAAACTGGACTTCCTATATATAAATCTTTACCTCCGGACCATTCTGGAACTCCTCGTGACGTCCGGGATCTCATCCGGGACTCCGAACAACTTTCGGTTAACCGCATACTAATATCTCTACAACTCTAGCGTCACCGAACCTTAAGTGTGTAGACCATACGGGTTCGGGAGACACGTAGACATGACCGAGACAACTCTCCGGTCAATAACCAACAGCGGGATCTGGATAGCCATGTTGGCTCCCACATGCTCCACGATAATCTCATCGGATGAACCACGATGTCGAGGATTCAATCAATCCCGTATACAATTCCCTTTGTCAATCGGTACGTTACTTGCCTGAGATTCGATCGTCGGTATCCCAATACCTCGTTCAATCTCGTTACCGGCAAGTCACTTTACTCATTCTGTAATGCATGATCCCGTGACTAACTACTTAGTCACATTGAGCTCATTTTGATGATGCATTACCGAGTGGGCCCAGAGATACCTCTCCGTCATACGGAGTGAAAAATCCCAGTCTCGATCCGTGCCAACCCAACAGACACTTTCGGAGATACCTGTAGTGCACCTTTATAGCCACCCAGTTACGTTGTGACGTTTGGTACACCCAAAGCATTCCTACGGTATCCGGGAGTTGCACGATCTCATGGTCTAAGGAAATGATACTTGACATTAGAAAAGCTTTAGCAAACAAACTACACGATCTAGTGCTATGCTTAGGATTGGGTCTTGTCCATCACATCATTCTCCTAATGATGTGATCTTGTTATCAATGACATCCAATGTCCATGGTCAGGAAACCGTAACCATCTATTGATCAACGAGCTAGTCAACTAGAGGCTCACTAGGGACATGTTATGGTCTATGTGTTCACACATGTATTACGATTTCCGGATAACACAATTATAGCATGAACAATAGACAATTATCATGAACAAGGAAATATAATAATAACCATTTTACTATTGCCTCTAGGGCATATTTCCAACAACTTCACTTTATGTTTGTGTCTTATGGCAGCATCACAAGCATGTGGTTAATCTTGAGACACTTAAACTTAAACTTCAGTTTATATTTGCCTCTTATGGCAGCATCAAAGACTCCTGCCTCGACAGGTGGTTCCAAATCACAGTCAAGCCTGGGATCAAAGAACTTGAATTGGCAATGCCTTTACTCATGAAGGAAGAATACAAGTTCCCGTATGATGTCTTGTTTGATGAGGAAGCTGCAAGTTCAATCCAGTCTCTCCACCTCTCTAGTTGTGCTTTTCACCCCACGTTGTGACTTGGCCTCTTGATAAGATTGACATGTTTACATATGTCTCTTGTACGCATTACAGAGGAAGGATTGGGGCTCTTGCTCTCAAAATGTTCCGTCCTAGAGCGGCTGGACATCTCCTTTTGTAGTGGGATAATTTGCTTGCCAATAGCTATACAACAGAACAACTCAAATACATAAGATTCACAGATTGCAGGATGCTATGGGTAGTAGAGATTGATGCCCCAAATCTCCGCTCCTTTCACTGTGATGGTCCTGACAAAAATCTCAGTGAGAAATTCTTTCCAACTTAATTAAGAATGTAGATTTGTTAGACATTCTCTCTGATGGTCGGGCCAGACTTCCATCCATCATAGAAATTATTGAGATCCTTGCTCTGCGCTTATCTTAGTTAGATGTAAAATATTTTTTGGGGTTTACCATCTTAATAATGAAATTACTACATGGTTAAATGCATGTACACAACACATTTCTATAAGAAGAATGCATGATTAATCTTGGGGTTTGTCCTTCTTCAGAATGTCAAAGTTCGAATTCCAATGTTGCTCTTTACCATCTTAATAATGAAATTACTGCATGGTTAAATGCATGTACACAACACATTTCTATAAGAAGAATGCATGATTAATCTTGGGGTTTGTCCTTCTTCAGAATGTCAAAGTTCGAATTCCAATGTTGCTCTGCAAGCTCCCCCACCTCAAGAACTTGGAGATTGCACTTCGTGGAGAAGCAAGGCCATTCCCCACAAGCCGTGACATCTTCTCTCTGGTATCTTTTTTGGATGCTTCTCCTAGCTTGGATTCTTTCATCCTGCGGTAAGTCACTATGCATAACCCTCGAAACTATCCATGAAAATTAGTGTGATATTTTTCTGTTGGAACAATGATTATAATGTATATGTAGCTAGAGTAGGGTGCCATTATTAGGTCCGATCTCATCGCCAGAGATGATGACGAATATGCAAGCAAAAGCTGGAGTGCAGACACGACCACCTCAGGCATGTGCAGATCACAGGGTTCTGTCCGTCCAAAAGCCTGGTCGAGCTCTCGATTGACATCCTTAAGATCGCGGCTTACCTCGAACGTTTGACGTTGGACACAACATACGGTGATGGTAGGAGATTAATTAGGCACCTTTGGTAGATGCCCCACCTCAGTAGAGAATGGCCAGTGCCCGCCAATGAGCAAGACAGCTCTTGCGGGAGCTCATGGGGGCATGGAGGTTGCACATCTATACGTCGCAGGGAGAGTTCCAACGAATGTTCAATTCGAAGTCCTGGAGCCATGTAGTCGATCCCATATTGTAGACCGGTAGATATTGGTTACCAGTGTGGGTGGTTTGATATTTAAGAGAATTCTATTTATATTCACATGTTTCCTGCCATTAACACTAAAGAACACGTGTTCTCGACAACACAAGTGAGTTTTCTTGATTTGAACAAGGAAGTTGATTCAACATAAGGGAAAATAGTATCTTCTTCTTGACGTTCTTGCTTTCAAAGCCTAACGAGTTAATAACTATCTTCGTAGCTCCAGAATGTTTTAGTTTAGCTTCTTGTTGAGATGATTATTTAGAGATAACAACTGGCCTCTCATTTCTCCAGCAATCACATCAAATACTTGAGTTTCTTTTGGATTCTTCCTTCCCCCGATTCCACGAAGTTGGCCCATACTTGGATTTTCCTTAATAAGAGGGTGCATTTGCACTTTATTCCTGGCCAATTAGCGAAGAAAGATCAAAAGCATTGTTTGATGAGCCTGGATAGCATTCAAGTTCCATTTCAAGGGAGGATGACGTACCATGGTACTTTCTGTTTTGCCGAGGCCAAAGAATTTTTTTTTCTGAATTATAATTATCCAGTCAATTCAAATGGGACACAAGTATTGGTACGGAGGTTTCCCCTCTTAGGCCCGACGAGCAACGGAGCTGCATCCCTACTTACCCGGGCTATGCACATTGCTCTTTCCAAAAGGTTGGCCGCCAGAGCGAAACAACCAGAAAAACAACTAGAGTTAGAAAGTCATTCCCTCCCTTGCTTGAAGGAAAATGGTAGAATAGTCAAAAGTCTGTCTTGGGAGCCAGGGAGGTCCAAGCACACATGGTCCGTGGAGCGTGAGCTGGAGCAACAACAAGATCAGCAGCAGAGCCCGCGGTGGAGCAACAATAGAGCAACGACAGTGGAGGCGAGGAGCACGAGGAATAAGAAGGCATGGGAGGAGGGTATGTAAGGCTGGTCATATTGGGGAGTATCATATGATGAATGATACTACATTCATAGTGCATAGTATCATAAATTAGTATCATAGGTAGCCTTATTTATAGTTATGCATGACACATAGTAGCATAACATTTATTATGATACAGTATCTACCTATGTTACTATATATATAACCCCCTCTTTCTTCTTTAATTATCTGCTACATAAGCATGTTTGCGAGTCCCAAGTGCATGATATCGGTTATGTTACCCCCACTATGGCCAGCCTAAGGGCTCTCCCCTTGTCTCCTCTCTCTTTATAGGTAGACGAGAGGCGTAATAGCGGCAATAAATCTCCTCCACGTGGCAACACATCTCTTCGCGTTCTCATTAACGCCGCGTAAAGCGCGCAAGAATTGAGGGGTTGCCATTAATTAAATGCCACAGGGATCGAGGAGCACACTACTACAGTAATTGGATGTGGCCTGAGTGGGGTCCCAACCCACTCTTGCACGTCATCTTGACCAGTTGTTAGACCTGACACGTGCGAGAGCGGGGCTGTGGCCTGGGAGGAACAAAGAAAACCTACAGAGTGGGGAATTGGGGAACGAGGGGAGAAGGAAGAGCAGCGGTGCTGCGCGTGCGTGCTGCGTACAGGTAATGGCTGGGCTCTGCTTCACCTTGAGGCCTTGGGCCAGAACAAATAAGTGGGTTGCCTATATATTAGTATTTTGCACTTCCAGTAGACCGGGCCGTGGCCTGGGATGGTCCCCATTAAGATCCGCCAGTGGCAGGAGTAGGGTTTTACCTCGTAAGGAGGGCCACAGCCTGGGTAAATCTGGTCTCTTGTTTCCCCTCGTATCTACTCACCTCACTGGGACACCCTATTGACCGATCCACCGGATTCTACTCCGATAGTATTCGATACATCCCAGTATCACTAAGATGTACATGGACGTGAAGGAAAGATTATGGTGGACTAACATGAAGAGGGAGATTGCCGAGTACATTGCTCTGTGTTATGTGTGTGCAACAGAGTAAAGGCAGAACATCAGAAGCCAGCAAGATTATTTCAACCCTTACCGACACCCGAGTGGAGATGGACACAATGGAAAGGCAAAGGTCCTAAAATGAACGTGTGGCAAATCAGAATTATGCATTTATAATGTGGGGAGAAGTAATCAAAATTCTAAAAGGTGGTGCAAACTGTCAACTAGGAGATCATTTGCTACTGTGATTCAATTGTCTCCTGAAAATATTCAGTGATAACTTGTGGCACAATTTCAGCATGACGATTATTTAGCTTTACCTTTTGAAACTCTCAGATTTTCTGTAAATGTGAGTAAAAAATTGAAGCCTTATGGACACATACCAGAAATTTATGAAACTATTATTACTATAGGTGTACGATTTATCTTCTATTCCATGTGGATTACTTCTTTTGCCCGCATTAGTTTTTTTGTGTGTGTGGGAAATGACTTGTATTACTCACGTAGCCAAGCTACAATCAGACTTATATATTACAAAGTTCGACAATGCCATCCGGACCCAAACCAAGCCAAACGGGTGTACGTCCACTAGTTATACCATAGTGAGCTAAAGAGTGGCTAACAAAATTATGGTTCCGTCGAACACGAGTAATACAAGTATTGCCAGCGACAAGCCTTCCCTGATAGAAGAGAGTTCCACTTCCAAAGCATCAACACGATGAACGAGGCATCTGCATGAAGAAAAGATTATATCTCTCGTATGTGTTAGAGTTATAATATAGGTCATGTACCCTTTGTATTTATCCCGTTGTATAAGGGGTTTCCTGCATATGTTACACACCTGTACATGTATATATATCGGCCTATGGCCTCATGGGAATACAAGTTGCTTATTCCTAACATGGTATTAGAGGTTTAGGTCTCTTTTTCGCACGCGCAACTCGTGCTACGATCCCATCCCCGCCGCCGCCGCGGTTTATCTTCGCCTCGGCGTCGCTGTTGTGTCCCTCCAGCTAGGCTCTGTCCCCGCCGGCCGCCAGGTGCCCCTCCAGCCAGGCTCCGCCTCCGCCAGGCGCCCCTCCAGCCAGGCTCCGCCCCCGCCGGCCGCCAGGCGCCGTTCCCGTCGTCCGCCCCTCCCGCCAAGATTCGCGGTCGCCCCTCACGCCAGGCGCCGCTCCCGCCGCCCGCCAGGCGCCGTTCCCGTCGTCCGCCCCTCCCGCCAGGACTCGCGGTCGTGCAGCCGGGCCTCCGGCCGCCGTTCGCTCGTGGTCGTCCGCCCCTCCCGCCAGGACTCGCGGTCACGCATCCACTTCCCGCGGCCGCCGTTCGCTCGTGGTCTCCCATGGTCTTCCGCCTGCCGTCCGGTGTTCCACTGATTACGGGTCTCTCCTAAAAAAAATGTCTGCTGCATCGAGCTATGTTTCTGTCCCTCGCTGTCCGGTGATCTTCGATGGTACTAACTACACCGAGTTCGCTGGCTTCATGCGCATTCACATGCGTGGCATCCGTCTCTGGGGTGTTCTTTCTGGCGAGGTCTGCTGTCCGCCACGTCCGGTTCCTCCGGTGGCCCCTACTCCGCCGACTCCACTGGTTCTTCCTACGGATGCTAATCAGGCAGCCAAGGATGCGGCTAAGATTGCTGATGAGGCTGCTGATCGTGCATATGATGAGAGGGTTTTGGCTTATGAGGAGGCTCTTCAGACGTATCATGGTGCTTTGTCTGTTTACACCCAGTGGCTTGATGATGATGCTCGTGCTGCAGCTGTTCTCACTGCTAGTGTTCTGCCTC
The DNA here is from genome assembly GCF_018294505.1 of Triticum aestivum. Classification (NCBI taxonomy): domain Eukaryota; kingdom Viridiplantae; phylum Streptophyta; class Magnoliopsida; order Poales; family Poaceae; genus Triticum; species Triticum aestivum. Next base: position 464,501,275 of record NC_057796.1, read on the forward strand.
AGTTTGCTTCTGAGTTTCTGGGTCTTCCTACTGTCTTCCAGATGTGGACCTGTCTTCGTCAGTGCTATGAGCCCTCTGGTGATGCCTTATACCTTTCTGTGGTTCGTCAGGAGCATGCTCTTCAGCAGGGTGACTCTACTGTTGATGACTTTTATGCACAGAGTTCTGCTATCTGGCGCCAGCTTGATTCTCTCCGCAGTGCTGGTTGTCGTACTTGCCCCTGCTGCCAGGCTGTCCAGGCCGATTTGGAGTTTCATCGCGTCTACGAGTTCCTGTCTCGGCTCCGTAAGGAGTTTGAGCCCCGGCGTGCTCAGTTGTTTGCTCGTGGCCGTATTTCTCTCATGGAGGCGCTTTCAGAGATTCGTGCTGAGGAGACTCGCCTACGTGGTGCTGGTTTGCTGGAGGTTCCCTCTGTGCTCGCTACTCGGGTTTCTTCCACTCCACCTGCTGCGCCGCCCCATTCTCGCTCGAGTGCTCCACCGCTCTTGCCCACTCCTTCTGGAGGCTCAGGTCGCCCCCGTTCACATTGTGACTACTGCAACAATGATGGTCATATTGAGTCCTAGTGCTACACAAAGCGGAAACACCTGCGCAAGGCGCGATCATCCTCCTCAGGGACTTCGTCATCTCCCTCGCCAGCTTCAGCCATTGCTTTGACTGAGCAGGATATTCTGAGACTTAAGCGTCTGCTCGCGGCTTCAGGTTCTTCCTCGATGGGTACTGCTGGTTCTGTGACTGATGCTTCCCGCACTGAGCACCCGCCCTCTACACAGTCAGGTACATCCCCATGGGTTCTGGATTCTGGAGCTTCTTTCATATGTCTTCTCATTCTTCCGCTTTGTCTTCTCTTCGCTCGCTGGATTCTCCTGTTCATGTCTTCACTGCTGATGGTACTCCACTTTCTGTTGCTAGTAGAGGACATCTTTCCACTCCTTCTTATTCTGTTCCTGATGTTGCTCATGTTCCTCGACTTACCATGAATCTGTTTTCTGCCGGTCAACTTACTGATTCTGGTTGTCGTGTCATCCTTGATGTTGACTCTTGTTCTGTCCAGGATCGTCGCACGCACACTCTGGTTGGGGCTGGCCCTCGCCGCCGTGATTCTCAGGGTCTTTGGGAGTTGGACTGGCTTCATGTTCCTTCCACTGCCACCACCATCGCCAGTTCCTCCGCTGCTGTCGCTTCTGTTACTGGTTCCTTCAAGCAGTGGCATCATCAACTTGGTCATCTGTGTGGTTCTCGATTATCGTCTTTAGTTCGTCGAGGTCTTCTGGGGTTTGTCTCAGGATATGTCTCTTTAGAGTGTCAGGGTTGTCGTCTTGGCAAGCAGATTCAGTTACCATATTCCCATAGTGAGTCAGTGTCTCAGCGTCCTTTCGATTTAGTCCATTCTGATGTATGGGGTCCGGCTCCTTTCGCTTCGAAAGGTGGTCATAAATACTATATTATTTTCATCGATGATTTTTCTCGTTACACATGGCTTTATTTCATGACTTCACGTAGTGAGGTGTTGTCTATTTATAAGCGTTTTGCTGCCATGGTTCATACTCAGTTCTCTTCACCCATTTGTGTTTTTCGTGCTGACTCCGCTGGTGAGTATATCTCTAAGATGTTGCGTGGTGTCCTTGCTGAGCAGGGTACTCTTGCCCAGTTCTCTTGTCCTGGCGCTCATGCTCAGAATGGCGTGTCTGAGCGCAAGCATCGTCACCTTCTTGAGACGGCTCGTGCTATGATGATTGCCGCCTCTCTTCCGCCTCATTTTTGGGCCGAGGCTATCTCCACCTCCGTCTATCTCATCAACCTTCAGCCATCTTCTGCTTTGCAGGGTGGTGTTCCTTTTGAGCGTCTGTTTGATCGTTCTCCCGATTATTCGATGCTTCGCTTGTTTGGTTGTGTTTGCTATGTTCTTCTTGCCCCTCGCGAATGCACCAAACTGACCGCTCAGTCTGTTGAGTGTGTCTTCTTAGGCTACAGTGATGAGCATAAGGGCTATCGTTGTTGGGATCCTCTCGGTCGTCGGATGCGTATCTCTCGAGATGTGACTTTTGATGAGTCTCGTCCTTTTTACCCACGCCCCTCTTCCTCGTTTTTTTCAGTGGAGGATATCTCTTTTCTCACTTTTCCTGACTCCCCTATCACTCCCGTCGTGCCTGTGCCTATTCGTTCCACTCCCTTTGCTTCTCCACCCCTCGTCGATTCGCCGCCACCATCTTCCCCGGTCTCCTCACCTAGCATGTCACCGGATTCTACACCTTCATCTCCGGTGACTTCTTCGTCGCCACCCCCCGATTCTACCTTGGCGATTCCTCCTTATCTTGTTCCATCTTTTCCTCAGCATTACACTCGTCGTTCACGACCTGTGGATGCTTCCTTGGATGAGTCGTCCTCTTCCTCTCAGCCTACTTATGGCTTGCGTTCTCGTCCTCGTCCGCCTATTGATCGCTTTGGATTTCCCTCCACTAGTGCTGCTGTTCTTGAGCCGACTTCTTACCGTCAGGCTGTTGTTCATCCTGAATGGCAGTTTGCGATGGCAGAGGAGATTGCTGCTCTTGAACGCACTGGTACCTGGGATCTTGTTTCTCTTCCTCCCGGAGTCCGTCCCATCACTTGTAAGTGGGTCTACAAGGTTAAGACTCGCTCCGATGGTTCTCTTGAGCGTCACAAAGCTCGTCTCGTGGCTCGTGGTTTTCAGCAGGAGCATGGTCGTGATTATGACGAGACTTTTGCTCCTGTGGCCCATATGACCACTATTCGTACACTTCTTGTTGTTGCCTCTGCACGCCACTGGACTATATCTCAGCTTGATGTTAAGAATGCCTTTCTTAATGGTGAGCTGCGTGAGGAGGTGTACATGCAGCCACCACCTGGGTATTCTGTTCCTGATGGCATGGTGTGTCGTCTTCGTCGCTCTCTCTATGGCCTTAAGCAAGCCCCTCGCGCCTGGTTTGAGTGCTTTGCTTCTGTGGTCACTACTGCTAGTTTTTCAGCAAGTGCTCATGATCCCGCATTGTTTATTCACCTTTCTCCTCGTGGCCGGACTCTTCTTCTTCTCTATGTTGATGATATGGTCATCACTGGGGATGACCCTGAGTATATTGCCTTTGTAAAGGCCCGTCTTAGTGCGCAGTTTCTTATGTCTGATCTTGGACCTCTTCGCTACTTTCTTGGAGTCTCTTCTACCTCTGATGGCTTTTTTATATCCCAGGAAAAGTATATCCAGGATCTTCTTGCTCGTGCTTCTCTTTCTAACGAGCGCACTGTTGAGACTCCTATGGAGCTCAATGTTCACCTCCATGCTACTGATGGTGATCCTCTCCCTGACCCGACGCGTTATCGTCATCTCGTTGGCAGTCTTGTCTATCTAGCTATCACTCGTCCGGACATCTCTTATCCGGTTCATATTCTGAGTCAGTTTATCTCTGCTCCCACATCGGTTCATTATAGTCATCTCCTTCGTGTTCTCCGATATCTTCGGGGCACGATCTCTCACCATCTCTTCTTTCCTAGCTCCAGTTCTTTACAGCTTCAGGCCTATGCGGATGCTACGTGGCCTAGTGATCCTTCTGATCGCCGTTCACTTTCTGCTTACTGTGTTTTTCTTGGAGGTTCTCTCATTGCCTGGAAGACGAAGAAACAGATTGCAGTTTCCCGTTCGAGTGCTGAGGCTGAGTTGCGAGCTATGGCTCTTTTGACGGCAAAGGTGACTTGGTTACGGTGGTTACTTCAGGATTTTGGTGTTTCTGTCACTACACCGACTATGCTCTTATCTGACAGTACAGGTGCTATTAGCATTGCGCGCGATCCTGTGAAGCATGAGCTCACCAAGCATATTGGTGTTGATGCTTTCTATGTGCGTGCTGCTGTGCAGGATCAGGTTATTGCTCTTCAGTATGTGCCTTCCGAGTTACAGTTGGCGGATTTCCTGACGAAGGCCCAGACTAGAGCGCAACATGGCTTTTATCTCTCCAAACTCAGTGTTGTTCCTCCACCATGAGTTTGAGGGGGGTGTTAGAGTTATAATATAGGTCATGTACCCCTTTGTATTTATCCCGTTGTATAAGGGGTTTCCTGCATATGTTACACACCTGTACATGTATATATATCGGCCTATGGCCTCATGGGAATACAAGTTGCTTATTCCTAACAGTATGGTCTCGGAGGATCATACCACTGCCGGTCGAGCCATTTTCCGAAATAAATGAGCTGTCTGTATTAAGCTTTGCACAGCCAATATCAGGAACCTTCCATGATGACACTACCATGACCACTCTTCTTCTCCTTTGGTGTAGGAACAGTCAAGTTGTTGACCTGTTTCAGCAATTTTCACAAGATGAGTTGGATCACTGGCAGACACATGAAAAATCAGGTTCTAGATTAAGTAGGAACCGGCCACATGTGATTGTGCAAAGCGGTTGCATTACCATGATATATTGAAGCATTGGAACATGGATTCGTTTACAGCAAGAAATCACAAATAATTCAGTTAGCGCAAGTGCACTTCCGAACATGATTATTAAGTAGTACAGCAAGAAAGCGCTTTTTTTTGCGAAGAAGCAAGAAAAGCGCAAATCATCAGTGACATTTTATAACCGAATAACATGATGCTTATGTTTAGGCAGGGAACATGTGCATGGACGAAATTAGTTGTGC
>NC_057796.1:464505934-464511780 GCF_018294505.1 Triticum aestivum
ACACTACCATGACCACTCTTCTTCTCCTTTGGTGTAGGAACAGTCAAGCTGTTGACCTGTTTCAGCAATTTTCACAAGATGAGTTGGATCACTGGCAGACACATGAAAAATCAGGTTCTAGATTAAGTAGGAACCGGCCACATGTGATTGTGCAAAGCGGTTGCATTACCATGATATATTGAAGCATTGGAACATGGATTCGTTTACAGCAAGAAATCACAAATAATTCAGTTAGCGCAAGTGCACTTCCGAACATGATTATTAAGTAGTACAGCAAGAAAGCGCTTTTTTTTTGCGAAGAAGCAAGAAAAGCGCAAATCATCAGTGACATTTTATAACCGAATAACATGATGCTTATGTTTAGGCAGGGAACATGTGCATGGACGAAATTAGTTGTGCCAAGGGGTTGCATTTCCATGACCTATTGTCTATTGACGAACTGTAACATGTGTTTTTCTTGGCGGTTCTCTCATTGCCTGGAAGACGAAGAAACAGATTGCAGTTTCCCGTTCGAGTGCTGAGGCTGAGTTGCGAGCTATGGCTCTTTTGACGGCAAAGGTGACTTGGTTACGGTGGTTACTTCAGGATTTTGGTGTTTCTGTCACTACACCGACTATGCTCTTATCTGACAGTACAGGTGCTATTAGCATTGCGCGCGATCCTGTGAAGCATGAGCTCACCAAGCATATTGGTGTTGATGCTTTCTATGTGCGTGCTGCTGTGCAGGATCAGGTTATTGCTCTTCAGTATGTGCCTTCCGAGCTACAGTTGGCGGATTTCCTGACGAAGGCCCAGACTAGAGCGCAACATGGCTTTTATCTCTCCAAACTCAGTGTTGTTCCTCCACCATGAGTTTGAGGGGGGGTGTTAGAGTTATAATATAGGTCATGTACCCCTTTGTATTTACCCCGTTGTATAAGGGGTTTCCTGCATATGTTACACACCTGTACATGTATATATATCGGCCTATGGCCTCATGGGAATACAAGTTGCTTATTCCTAACAGTATGGTCTCGGAGGATCATACCACTGCCGGTCGAGCCATTTTCCGAAATAAATGAGCTGTCTGTATTAAGCTTTGCACAGCCAATATCAGGAACCTTCCATGATGACACTACCATGACCACTCTTCTTCTCCTTTGGTGTAGGAACAGTCAAGTTGTTGACCTGTTTCAGCAATTTTCACAAGATGAGTTGGATCACTGGCAGACACATGAAAAATCAGGTTCTAGATTAAGTAGGAACCGGCCACATGTGATTGTGCAAAGCGGTTGCATTACCATGATATATTGAAGCATTGGAACATGGATTCGTTTACAGCAAGAAATCACAAATAATTCAGTTAGCGCAAGTGCACTTCCGAACATGATTATTAAGTAGCACAACAAGAAAGCGCTTTTTTTGCGAAGAAGCAAGAAAAGCGCAAATCATCAGTGACATTTTATAACCGAATAACATGATGCTTATGTTTAGGCAGGGAACATGTGCATGGACGAAATTAGTTGTGCCAAGGGGTTGCATTTCCATGACCTATTGTCTATTGACGAACTGTAACATGTGTTTTTCTTGGCGTTTCTCTCATTGCCTGGAAGACGAAGAAACAGATTGCAGTTTCCCGTTCGAGTGCTGAGGCTGAGTTGCGAGCTATGGCTCTTTTGACGGCAAAGGTGACTTGGTTACGGTGGTTACTTCAGGATTTTGGTGTTTCGGTCACTACACCGACTATGCTCTTATCTGACAGTACAGGTGCTATTAGCATTGCGCGCGATCCTGTAAAGCATGAGCTCACCAAGCATATTGGTGTTGATGCTTTCTATGTGCGTGCTGCTGTGCAGGATCAGATTATTGCTCTTCAGTATGTGCCTTCCGAGTTACAGTTGGCGGATTTCCTGACGAAGGCCCAGACTAGAGCGCAACATGGCTTTTATCTCTCCAAACTCAGTGTTGTTCCTCCACCATGAGTTTGAGGGGGGTGTTAGAGTTATAATATAGGTCATGTACCCCTTTGTATTTATCCCGTTGTATAAGGGGTTTCCTGCATATGTTACACACCTGTACATGTATATATATCGGCCTATGGCCTCATGGGAATACAAGTTGCTTATTCCTAACAGTATGGTCTCGGAGGATCATACCACTGCCGGTCGAGCCATTTTCCGAAATAAATGAGCTGTCTGTATTAAGCTTTGCACAGCCAATATCAGGAACCTTCCATGATGACACTACCATGACCACTCTTCTTCTCCTTTGGTGTAGGAACAGTCAAGTTGTTGACCTGTTTCAGCAATTTTCACAAGATGAGTTGGATCACTGGCAGACACATGAAAAATCAGGTTCTAGATTAAGTAGGAACCGGCCACATGTGATTGTGCAAAGCGGTTGCATTACCATGATATATTGAAGCATTGGAACATGGATTCGTTTACAGCAAGAAATCACAAATAATTCAGTTAGCGCAAGTGCACTTCCGAACATGATTATTAAGTAGTACAGCAAGAAAGCGCTTTTTTTTGCGAAGAAGCAAGAAAAGCGCAAATCATCAGTGACATTTTATAACCGAATAACATGATGCTTATGTTTAGGCAGGGAACATGTGCATGGACGAAATTAGTTGTGCCAAGGGGTTGCATTTCCATGACCTATTGTCTATTGACGAACTATAACATGTGTTTTTCTTGGCGGTTCTCTCATTGCCTGGAAGACGAAGAAACTGATTGCAGTTTCCCGTTCGAGTGCTGAGGCTGAGTTGCGAGCTATGGCTCTTTTGACGGCAAAGGTGACTTGGTTACGGTGGTTACTTCAGGATTTTGGTGTTTCTGTCACTACACCGACTATGCTCTTATCTAACAGTACAGGTGCTATTAGCATTGCGCGCGATCCTGTGAAGCATGAGCTCACCAAGCATATTGGTGTTGATGCTTTCTATGTGCGTGCTGCTGTGCAGGATCAGGTTATTGCTCTTCAGTATGTGCCTTCCGAGTTACAGTTGGCGGATTTCCTGACGAAGGCCCAGACTAGAGCGCAACATGGCTTTTATCTCTCCAAACTCAGTGTTGTTCCTCCACCATGAGTTTGAGGGGGGGGGGGTGTTAGAGTTATAATATAGGTCATGTACCCCTTTGTATTTATCCCATTGTATAAGGGGTTTCCTGCATATGTTACACACCTGTACATGTATATATATCGGCCTATGGCCTCATGGGAATACAATTTGCTTATTCCTAACAGTATGGTCTTGGAGGATCATACCACTGCCGGTCGAGCCATTTTCCGAAATAAATGAGCTGTCTGTATTAAGCTTTGCACAGCCAATATCAGGAACCTTCCATGATTACACTACCATGACCACTCTTCTTCTCCTTTGGTGTAGGAACAGTCAAGCTGTTGACCTGTTTCAGCAATTTTCACAAGATGAGTTGGATCACTGGCAGACACATGAAAAATCAGGTTCTAGATTAAGTAGGAACCGGCCACATGTGATTGTGCAAAGCGGTTGCATTACCATGATATATTGAAGCATTGGAACATGGATTCGTTTACAGCAAGAAATCACAAATAATTCAGTTAGCGCAAGTGCACTTCCGAACATGATTATTAAGTAGTACAGCAAGAAAGCGCTTTTTTTTTGCGAAGAAGCAAGAAAAGCGCAAATCATCAGTGACATTTTATAACCGAATAACATGATGCTTATGTTTAGGCAGGGAACATGTGCATGGACGAAATTAGTTGTGCCAAGGGGTTGCATTTCCATGACCTATTGTCTATTGACGAACTGTAACATGTGTTTTTCTTGGCGGTTCTCTCATTGCCTGGAAGACGAAGAAACAGATTGCAGTTTCCCGTTCGAGTGCTGAGGCTGAGTTGCGAGCTATGGCTCTTTTGACGGCAAAGGTGACTTGGTTACGGTGGTTACTTCAGGATTTTGGTGTTTCTGTCACTACACCGACTATGCTCTTATCTGACAGTACAGGTGCTATTAGCATTGCACGCGATCCTATGAAGCATGAGCTCACCAAGCATATTGGTGTTGATGCTTTCTATGTGCGTGCTGCTGTGCAGGATCAGGTTATTGCTCTTCAGTATGTGCCTTCCGAGTTACAGTTGGCGGATTTCCTGACGAAGGCCCAGACTAGAGCGCAACATGGCTTTTATCTCTCCAAACTCAGTGTTGTTCCTCCACCATGAGTTTGAGGGGGGTGTTAGAGTTATAATATAGGTCATGTACCCCTTTGTATTTATCCCGTTGTATAAGGGGTTTCCTGCATATGTTACACACCTGTACATGTATATATATCGGCCTATGGCCTCATGGGAATACAATTTGCTTATTCCTAACAGTATGGTCTCGGAGGATCATACCACTGCCGGTCGAGCCATTTTCCGAAATAAATGAGCTGTCTGTATTAAGCTTTGCACAGCCAATATCAGGAACCTTCCATGATGACACTACCATGACCACTCTTCTTCTCCTTTGGTGTAGGAACAGTCAAGCTGTTGACCTGTTTTGAGCAATTTTCACAAGATGAGTTGGATCACTGGCAGACACATGAAAAATCAGGTTCTAGATTAAGTAGGAACCGGCCACATGTGATTGTGCAAAGCGGTTGCATTACCATGATATATTGAAGCATTGGAACATGGATTCGTTTACAGCAAGAAATCACAAATAATTCAGTTAGCGCAAGTGCACTTCCGAACATGATTATTAAGTAGTACAGCAAGAAAGCGCTTTTTTTTGCGAAGAAGCAAGAAAAGCGCAAATCATCAGTGACATTTTATAACCGAATAACATGATGCTTATGTTTAGGCAGGGAACATGTGCATGGACGAAATTAGTTGTGCCAAGGGGTTGCATTTCCATGACCTATTGTCTATTGACGAACTGTAACATGTGTTTTTCTTGGCGGTTCTCTCATTGCCTGGAAGACGAAGAAACAGATTGCAGTTTCCCGTTCGAGTGCTGAGGCTGAGTTGCGAGCTATGGCTCTTTTGACGGCAAAGGTGACTTGGTTACGGTGGTTACTTCAGGATTTTGGTGTTTCTGTCACTACACCGACTATGCTCTTATCTGACAGTACAGGTGCTATTAGCATTGCGCGCGATCCTATGAAGCATGAGCTCACCAAGCATATTGGTGTTGATGCTTTCTATGTGCGTGCTGCTGTGCAGGATCAGGTTATTGCTCTTCAGTATGTGCCTTCCGAGTTACAGTTGGCGGATTTCCTGACGAAGGCCCAGACTAGAGCGCAACATGGCTTTTATCTCTCCAAACTCAGTGTTATTCCTCCACCATGAGTTTGAGGGGGGTGTTAGAGTTATAATATAGGTCATGTACCCCTTTGTATTTATCCCGTTGTATAAGGGGTTTCCTGCATATGTTACACACCTGTACATGTATATATATCGGCCTATGGCCTCATGGGAATACAAGTTGCTTATTCCTAACAGTATGGTCTCGGAGGATCATACCACTGCCGGTCGAGCCATTTTCCGAAATAAATGAGCTGTCTGTATTAAGCTTTGCACAACCAATATCAGGAACCTTCCATGATGACACTACCATGACCACTCTTCTTCTCCTTTGTTGTAGGAACAGTCAAGCTGTTGACCTGTTTCAGCAATTTTCACAAGATGAGTTGGATCACTGGCAGACACATGAAAAATCAGGTTCTAGATTAAGTAGGAACCGGCCACATGTGATTGTGCAAAGCGGTTGCATTACCATGATATATTGAAGCATTGGAACATGGATTCGTTTACAGCAAGAAATCACAAATAATTCAGTTAGCGCAAGTGCACTTCCGAACATGATTATTAAGTAGTACAGCAAGAAAGCGCTTTTTTTT
>NC_057796.1:464514167-464518327 GCF_018294505.1 Triticum aestivum
GTTCGAGTGCTGAGGCTGAGTTGCGAGCTATGGCTCTTTTGACGGCAAAGGTGACTTGGTTACGGTGGTTACTTCAGGATTTTGGTGTTTCTGTCACTACACCGACTATGCTCTTATCTGACAGTACAGGTGCTATTAGCATTGCGTGCGATCCTGTGAAGCATGAGCTCACCAAGCATATTGGTGTTGATGCTTTCTATGTGCGTGCTGCTGTGCAGGATCAGGTTATTGCTCTTCAGTATGTGCCTTCCGAGTTACAGTTAGCGGATTTCCTGACGAAGGCCCAGACTAGAGCGCAACATGGCTTTTATCTCTCCAAACTCAGTGTTGTTCCTCCACCATGAGTTTGAGGGGGGGTGTTAGAGTTATAATATAGGTCATGTACCCCTTTGTATTTATCCCGTTGTATAAGGGGTTTCCTGCATATGTTACACACCTGTACATGTATATATATCGGCCTATGGCCTCATGGGAATACAAGTTGCTTATTCCTAACAGTATGGTCTCGGAGGATCATACCACTGCCGGTCGAGCCATTTTCCGAAATAAATGAGCTGTCTGTATTAAGCTTTGCACAGCCAATATCAGGAACCTTCCATGATGACACTACCATGACCACTCTTCTTCTCCTTTGGTGTAGGAACAGTCAAGCTGTTGACCTGTTTCAGCAATTTTCACAAGATGAGTTGGATCACTGGCAGACACATGAAAAATCAGGTTCTAGATTAAGTAGGAACCGGCCACATGTGATTGTGCAAAGCGGTTGCATTACCATGATATATTGAAGCATTGGAACATGGATTCGTTTACAGCAAGAAATCACAAATAATTCAGTTAGCGCAAGTGCACTTCCGAACATGATTATTAAGTAGTACAGCAAGAAAGCGCTTTTTTTTTGCGAAGAAGCAAGAAAAGCGCAAATCATCAGTGACATTTTATAACCGAATAACATGATGCTTATGTTTAGGCAGGGAACATGTGCATGGACGAAATTAGTTGTGCCAAGGGGTTGCATTTCCATGACCTATTGTCTATTGACGAACTGTAACATGTGTTTTTCTTGGCGGTTCTCTCATTGCCTGGAAGACGAAGAAACAGATTGCAGTTTCCCGTTCGAGTGCTGAGGCTGAGTTGCAAGCTATGGCTCTTTTGACGGCAAAGGTGACTTGGTTACGGTGGTTACTTCAGGATTTTGGTGTTTCTGTCACTACACCGACTATGCTCTTATCTGACAGTACAGGTGCTATTAGCATTGCGCGCGATCCTATGAAGCATGAGCTCACCAAGCATATTGGTGTTGATGCTTTCTATGTGCGTGCTGCTGTGCAGGATCAGGTTATTGCTCTTCAGTATGTGCCTTCCGAGTTACAGTTGGCGGATTTCCTGACGAAGGCCCAGACTAGAGCGCAACATGGCTTTTATCTCTCCAAACTCAGTGTTGTTCCTCCACCATGAGTTTGAGGGGGGTGTTAGAGTTATAATATAGGTCATGTACCCCTTTGTATTTATCCCATTGTATAAGGGGTTTCCTGCATATGTTACACACCTGTACATGTATATATATCGGCCTATGGCCTCATGGGAATACAAGTTGCTTATTCCTAACAGTATGGTCTCGGAGGATCATACCACTGCCGGTCGAGCCATTTTCCGAAATAAATGAGCTGTCTGTATTAAGCTTTGCACAACCAATATCAGGAACCTTCCATGATGACACTACCACGACCAGTCTTCTTCTCCTTTGTTGTAGGAACAGTCAAGCTGTTGACCTGTTTCAGCAATTTTCACAAGATGAGTTGGATCACTGGCAGACACATGAAAAATCAGGTTCTAGATTAAGTAGGAACCGGCCACATGTGATTGTGCAAAGCGGTTGCATTACCATGATATATTGAAGCATTGGAACATGGATTCGTTTACAGCAAGAAATCACAAATAATTCAGTTAGCGCAAGTGCACTTCCGAACATGATTATTAAGTAGTACAGCAAGAAAGCGCTTTTTTTTGCGAAGAAGCAAGAAAAGCGCAAATCATCAGTGACATTTTATAACCGAATAACATGATGCTTATGTTTAGGCAGGGAACATGTGCATGGACGAAATTAGTTGTGCTAAGGGGTTGCATTTCCATGACCTATTGTCTATTGACGAACTGTAACATGTGTTTTTCTTGGCGGTTCTCTCATTGCCTGGAAGACGAAGAAACAGATTGCAGTTTCCAGTTCGAGTGCTGAGGCTGAGTTGCGAGCTATGGCTCTTTTGACGGCAAAGGTGACTTGGTTACGGTGGTTACTTCAGGATTTTGGTGTTTCTGTCACTACACCGACTATGCTCTTATCTGACAGTACAGGTGCTATTAGCATTGCGTGCGATCCTGTGAAGCATGAGCTCACCAAGCATATTGGTGTTGATGCTTTCTATGTGCGTGCTGCTGTGCAGGATCAGGTTATTGCTCTTCAGTATGTGCCTTCCGAGTTACAGTTAGCGGATTTCCTGACGAAGGCCCAGACTAGAGCGCAACATGGCTTTTATCTCTCCAAACTCAGTGTTGTTCCTCCACCATGAGTTTGAGGGGGGGTGTTAGAGTTATAATATAGGTCATGTACCCCTTTGTATTTATCCCGTTGTATAAGGGGTTTCCTGCATATGTTACACACCTGTACATGTATATATATCGGCCTATGGCCTCATGGGAATACAAGTTGCTTATTCCTAACAGTATGGTCTCGGAGGATCATACCACTGCCGGTCGAGCCATTTTCCGAAATAAATGAGCTGTCTGTATTAAGCTTTGCACAGCCAATATCAGGAACCTTCCATGATGACACTACCATGACCACTCTTCTTCTCCTTTGGTGTAGGAACAGTCAAGCTGTTGACCTGTTTCAGCAATTTTCACAAGATGAGTTGGATCACTGGCAGACACATGAAAAATCAGGTTCTAGATTAAGTAGGAACCGGCCACATGTGATTGTGCAAAGCGGTTGCATTACCATGATATATTGAAGCATTGGAACATGGATTCGTTTACAGCAAGAAATCACAAATAATTCAGTTAGCGCAAGTGCACTTCCGAACATGATTATTAAGTAGTACAGCAAGAAAGCGCTTTTTTTTGCGAAGAAGCAAGAAAAGCGCAAATCATCAGTGACATTTTATAACCGAATAACATGATGCTTATGTTTAGGCAGGGAACATGTGCATGGACGAAATTAGTTGTGCCAAGGGGTTGCATTTCCATGACCTATTGTCTATTGACGAACTGTAACATGTGTTTTTCTTGGCGATTCTCTCATTGCCTGGAAAACGAAGAAACAGATTGCAGTTTCCCGTTCGAGTGCTGAGGCTGAGTTGCGAGCTATGGCTCTTTTGACGGCAAAGGTGACTTGGTTACGGTGGTTACTTCAGTATTTTGGTGTTTCTGTCACTACACCGACTATGCTCTTATCTGACAGTACAGGTGCTATTAGCATTGCGCGCGATCCTGTGAAGCATGAGCTCACCAAGCATATTGGTGTTGATGCTTTCTATGTGCGTGCTGCTGTGCAGGATCAGCTTATTGCTCTTCAGTATGTGCCTTCCGAGTTACAGTTAGCGGATTTCCTGACGAAGGCCCAGACTAGAGCGCAACATGGCTTTTATCTCTCCAAACTCAGTGTTGTTCCTCCACCATGAGTTTGAGGGGGGGGTGTTAGAGTTATAATATAGGTCATGTACCCTTTTGTATTTATCCCGTTGTATAAGGGGTTTCCTGCATATGTTACACACATGTACATGTATATATATCGGCCTATGGCCTCATGGGAATACAAGTTGCTTATTCCTAACAGTATGGTCTCGGAGGATCATACCACTGCCGGTCGAGCCATTTTCCGAAATAAATGAGCTGTCTGTATTAAGCTTTGCACAGCCAATATCAGGAACCTTCCATGATGACACTACCATGACCACTCTTCTTCTCCTTTGGTGTAGGAACAGTCAAGCTGTTGACCTGTTTCAGCAATTTTCACAAGATGAGTTGGATCACTGGCAGACACATGAAAAATCAGGTTCTAGATTAAGTAGGAACCGGCCACATGTGATTGTGCAAAGCGGTTGCATTACCATGATATATTGAAGCATTGGAACATGGATTCGTTTACAGCAAGAAATCACAAATAA